>NC_090725.1:13272503-13292503 GCF_036898095.1 Palaemon carinicauda | reverse complement strand
CATCCAACACCTCATTAGTTGCTTGACCCTCCCTATTTTTTCCTTCCCGGTTTCACAGCCTTAGCTGGAGAGTAGGCCATATACAAAAAATCACTTGATTTTGTAAGTGCAAATGGTTATAAAGTAATCATGATGTTTACGCATGCTTATAGAACTATTCCATCCAGTCAGAGATAATAATTTGTTGTTTCCAACTGCTCTGTAAAATTCAATTCAAGTATAACTTACCTAGTCAAGTAGGTGTAAAATGGTAACGCTCTGAAGACAATTTCACTCTGAGATAACATTTTGAAGTTTCTGATTCTTTGGTTTACTACTTCTGAATCTGACTGTTTTTAAAAGTTTGCTTAAGCATATTTTATTGATTGTTTGTTTTATATCTATTCTAGGGAAGTTAACGAATCATGGATTCAGCAGGTAGGTTAGCTACAAAAGTGACTCCAGCTTGTTAAGGCAAATAATTACTATGATGAAGTTTATTTCCCTTCGATCAGATATAATAGTTTAATACATTCAAATCATCTGTAATGGCCCTTATTTCTATTTATATGTATATTTTCGAAGAAGAAGTTAGTACTAAAGTTATGTTATTGTTCTAAGTTACAAACAACAATATAACCATGAGAAGAATGGCAAAGTCAGTGTAGACCAAAGATCAAAGACTGACCCTAGTCACGAGGCAAATTCATCTTTTATCATTTATGAACTTCTGCGTTTGGTAAACCGTTCTAATGTTATCTGAATTGCTTATATCTAAGATAGGGGATTTTTTACTGTTTAACTAAAAAAAAAATAAAAAAGAAAAAAAACTGTACATTAAAGGGAACAGCTTCATGATAATGTAATCTTTCCTTACAAATCTTGGATACAAGACGGTCTTTGAATTATCATTAAAATAATAAAGCAGTAATATAAAAACAATCAGCCTAACTCAGTCACTCGATCAGCTGAACCTAGATTAATTTTACCAGTAAATTGGTTTTTCTAATACATTACATCTTTTGTTATATGATAAATAGATTTTACATATTTGCTTACAATATCTTTATTGGCTAGAGGTATTAGTTCTTCTTATACATGTGTCTAAAATCTTACATTCATTACAGGCTTTAGTAGATTTTATAAACAAGCTTACCATGGAGTTTTGCTCGATAATTATAGTTTGTGAGGGAATATTTTCTTAGCGGACACTGACATTGTAACATTTCGTTCAGTAGTCAGTAAATCATCATAGTTGTTAACAGAATACTTGATTGTTACACACGTATAGCAATTAAAAACAATTTTGTACTAAAAAATTCACAATACTACAGTGCATTGAAAACTCTTACCCAAGCCTTTATAGGCGTTCCGAACTATTTACTCTATGACTTTCTTACAAGTGGCCAGATGCGCAGAGAAATAAGAAAAAGATGTTGATGTTGTTCATGGATAACCAAATAGCTAAACAGTGTCTGAGTAAAACCAGTGCTTATTTTACTGTGAGAAATCATACATCATTATATGATTCATATTCATTATTCTTAATATTGTTATTGTGATGAATTTCAAATGGTTCTACATGATGATGAAGTTATGAATTGCTTACAAGATAAATTATTTGACACTAATGAAGGTTGGACATCATCTAATAAGCGAAAATATGAAAATAAATGTTAAAAACTCGAAATTGTACTTCTCACATTTGTTGACAAACTGGAACAGGAAATGTTTAAAACGAATAAACTCACGTGGGGCTCTGCTCTCCTGGTAGTAAAGAATCCACCCGAAATAGGGTCATGCCAATTCCTGGCCTCATCCTGTCTTCTGGGCGTTATTATTGTACCAGGTTTGCTGATGAATAAAAATATAGTACTTCTTACTTTACTGCTGCAGATTTTATGTTTTTTATACTTCCCAAAATGAACCGAAAAATAAAAAGACATATGGCAACCTAAAAATAAGTTGTTTATTATTACTTGGGTGAGACCAAGGCTGGTATATAGAAATTTGATGATCAACAACCATTTGTTTCAATTGAAGGATTATATCATAGCAAACAAATTGTAACGATGACATTCGTTCCTATGAAACGTGAAATATTTTAAAGCACAGTTTGTTTTTCTATATGTATTATAAATTTTATATGATTAACAATTGGAATTGTTATTCTAAAGAGAAAAGAAAATGAATGTAAAATAAGTTTGGTGCCCAATACTCTATTTACAATTCCATTGTTCCATTATTTACTCCATGGGCCTGGGAGTTGTATAAAATTTCCTATGCATATCATCAAGTCATGGTACTTATCTATGAATTCTGCTTATATCTTAAAAACTAAATCTAATCATAATAAGTGCAGCTTAATAGAGCTAACTGCAGACTGGTCATATTGGTATTACATTATCACGGTCAACGTAAAGGCAATGAGAATAATTGTAGCTAATAAAACACCCACCTATCTGGTATTCCAAGTCCCATTTGTCACATTCTGACAAAAAAAAATACTACAACTGGCACATAAACTGATACGGAACCCTAGTCATTACAATTTTACACATATATATTTATAAAGGAGCAAATACCAATACATTCTTTGCTCTTTCTAAAGTGACCTATGGCCTATAGACACTGTAGGGTTAGAAAACAGACTCACAATATAGATAATAAAGTGATGCATTCCTTACACATAGTTCTTTTACTTAAACAGACTCTAGAATCAATTGGTGTAAGTGAAATAGTTCTCTTCAGGTACAATTAGTATGAGCTTACTAAGAAAATAGGAACATCTTCCACATAATGTCCAATATAGAATTCTAGTCGGAGGAATAAAGAAAAAGATCTAACCTGAATTATTATTTTCACTGCAAAGCCCAGGTGAAGGATAACCCTCTTGCTTGAGGGTACACTCGGGCACACTATTCTATCTTATTTCTCTTCCTATTGTTTTGTTACAGTATTTTTATAGTTTATATGGGATATATTTATTTTAACGTTGTTACTGTTCTTAAAATATTTTATTGTGTTTTCTTTCCTTTCCCCACTGGGCTATTTTCCTTGTAGGGGACCCTGCGCTTATAGCATCCTACTTTTCCAACTAGGGTTGTAATTTAGCAAGTGATAACAATAATAATAATAATAACAAACATCTTTTGTGGATGACTTCAGAAATAAGTTTGTTCGACTTATACACTTGCCTGGATGAATATAGGCTAGAAAAAAAAGTAATTCATGAGCTCTGCATTCCATAAGGCTTTCCAAAGTCCAACTATGTAATTTCAGAGTTCTGAAGTGAGTTTTATAGTCTGATGATTGTAGCAACATCTCAAAACTATAAAATAACTGTTATAAATTAGTTGGGAGGAATATTTTTAGAATCCATTAATACTTAATCATGAATATCTCTTCTTCTCCATCAGGAAGATTATGATCTACTTTGCCTATTACAGGTCAATGTCCTTTATACCTGGGGTTGAAAAACGCTGCCTAAGAATTTTCTCTCAACCAGAGAGAGTGCAAAATAACTTTCCAAAGTAGTGTACTGCACGTGCAATAAGTAATGCACATACAAATAGAAAGGAATTCTCTCTCTCTCTCTCTCTCTCTCTCTCTCTCTCTCTCTCTCTCTCTCTCTCTCTCTCTCTCTCTCTCTCTCTCTCTCTCTTCCATCGGACTCCAATCAACCTAAACGGCAAAAGACGTTGAATATAACAAGCTAATTTTGACCGTAATTATATTGTTAATTGTAATGCCAATGTCAGCCTTAGGTACCTCTCTCACTGAAACATCTCTCAAGCTCCAAGAAGCACTCAACCTAAATGAAAAAAGCCATGGAATGTATACATACTATTGTCAACTTTATTATCATTTCTGTTACGATGATGTATATACTCACAGCGTGTCTAAAAGTAGTTTTTAAGAATTCAGATTAGGAAAATGTAGGAATTGATATAAATGGTGAATACCTTAACAACTTAAGATTTGCAGATGACATAGTTTTGTTTAGTGAATCGTGGGAGGAATTGTAAAAGGTGATAGAAAATGGGAATAGAGAAAGCAGATGTATAGGACTGAAAATTAATATAAGTAAAACTAAGACAATTTTCAATATATATACGAGAAGGACAACAAATAAAGGTTATGAACGAGCCTCTAGAGATTATTAATGAATATACGTACTTAGGATAGAGTGTAATTGTTTCCCGAAGACAAGAAACCGAAACTAAAATAAGGATAAGCTTGGGAAAGAGACCTTTTGGCTAAAAAAAAAGGAGGCTATGAAAAGTGAAATGCCATTTTCTCTAAAAAGAAAAGTATTTAATCAAATAGTCCAACGAGCATAAACTTATGCATCAGAAAATTGGAGCCTTACTAAAGCATTAGATTCTTAGAACATAAACTAGTTACAATTGAAACAGCTATGGAAAGAATTATAATGGGAATAACACTAAGAGACAGATAAAGAGCTTCATAGCTACGAAAAAAAATTAAAGTAGAGGATATTCTGGCAACATGTAAAAGAAGAAAGTAAACATGGCAGGAGATATAATGAGAATGGAAGACAATAAATGGCCATTAAAAACAACAGAATGGGTCCATAGAATTTCAAATGAAGCATAGAGAGACCATAAACAAATGCAAGTAGAGGGACATGTCTGTGGGCTTCGTCCTGCAGTGAACTAGTAATTGCTGCTCCTGATTATATATATATATATATATATATATATATATATATATATACATATATATATATATATATATATATATATATATTATATATGTACATATATATACAGTATATATATACATATATATACATAAATATACACATATATATATATATATATATATATATATATATATATTTATATATATATATATACATATATATATTGTATATATATATATATTTATATATATATATACAGTATATATATACATATATATATATATATATATATATATATATATATATATCCTGTATATATATATATATATATATATATATATATATCCTGTATATATATATATATATATATATATATATATATACACATTTACCCATAATATCAAAACAGTATTACTGTGTTATTATAATCCTCTTGGGAGTTTCATCGACATGATAACATATTATTCAATAAGCAATGCTTGGCTGTATCAGGACGCAGATGCACAATACATTAGTAATGGTATTTCCTTAAACTCACCCATCAAACACCAACTTTGTTTCGTCAATGATAGGAATTTCCTTCTGCCCTGGATTATCAAGCCATTCAAAGAAATAACTCGCATAATCACAGTCACCTCGTTTCTGTACTCTGAATGTTGACGTCCCAAAAGCATTGTTGAGCATTTCCTTGAAGGTTGTTGGATGAATATTTGGACTTATGTCTGAAAATGGTGATCAGAAGTTAAACACATTATTATACTGAACAACATAATCTTTTTCTAGCAATTCATCTGACAAATACTCCCACCAACTAAACTATATTGGGGGTCTCTGATTGTTTCTTCAGCTTCAAAACATTCCTTTTATATAATAATCTCTCAAAGTCAGTGAAATATAATTATAATTAATAACTTCGTAATAAAAAAGAAAACAAGGAAAAAATGGTATCCTAAGGCTCCGTCTACACAACCGAACACTGTTCGGCGAACGTTGTGTCTTATCGAACAAAGTTCGGCAAAGGTCTTTAAGCTTGCTTCCAAATGATGATAGCTGAACAGCTAGAGCTCGGTGACGGCAGCAACAGTGATTGTTGTACGGGTAACAAGAAAATGATCATTCGTAAGCGAAAAAAAAAGAAAGTTCTTGATGTGTGTATTGTTAATGCTGTGTGTGCTAGAAAAAAAATGAAGAAGAAAATTAGGTGCCCTGAGTGTTTTCAAAGGAGGCAAAATTTGGGAAGTCGTGTATGTTAAAATTATACAGGATTTATAAAATTAATCGAAGACTATTTTTCAAAAGTTTTCCCCTCAAGCTCAAGTGACAATGCCCAGACAGTACTTAAAGAAAATGACCGAGTAGTAATTCTAAGGTAGAGGAAGAGAATCCAGAAATTATTTGAGGTGAAACATTTTTCAATATAAACTGTGTGAAATTCATTCATTTCAAGAAATTTGAATTAATGAACAACTAGATATTATAGCATTACTCCAAACAAAGAATAATAAATCCAACCTATCATTTTCCATAACAAATGAAACACCTGAACACCCAATATGTAGAGAAAAAAATTAACATTTGATCAAAAGAAACGTCAGTAAACTTAACTCAGAACTTGATGGTAAAGAGAGTAATTTGAAACCATTAACTTTACTCAGATAAAAGTTCCCCATTCAATTAAACTTAAAAGCTCAATGAATTAGATAAATCAAACAAGTGAACCTAAACGTGAATACAGGAAAAAACAGATGGGTAAATAATTGGCAATAGCATTAAATGATAAAAAATATATGATAAAGATGACAAAAAATGTAGGAGAAATAACAAAACATTCGGGAATGATATTGGAGATGGGAAGTAGCAGAAAATGTGGCATGAGCTACAGCATATCTGGAATGACTATAAAACAATGGAAAATGAATATGCAAAGAAATGAAAGACCCACAAGCAAGATGTTTGGTGAGCAAATCTTAGAATACCAAATACCAAGCTTAGGGTAAATCCAGTGCATTAAAGTTATTTTGTATATCATTTCAATTCAACATTAACGTGAGACAGACAGAAAGACAGACAGACAGACAGACAGACAGACAGAGATGATAATTGACTCAAGAGGAAAATAACAATTTCCTAATGCCTTAGATAGTCACAATATCATTCAGAAAATATTTGAGGAGCATTTAAGAAACCGTAGGATTAACAAAAAACATCCTCAGTCAAATGGGTTAGCGTATTTACAAAATTGCATGGAATTAATTTTGATGTCAATATTTCTGAAATTAAGAAAAATAATATGACAAACTCAAGCAGTATGCCACAGATACAAATTAACATTAAGAAATAAGTTTCTTATATAAATAGATTTCAGATCTAAAATGATACATGAAAATGAATTAAAGGAAGGAGATAATTCTTTAACACCGGGAATTTGATACAGTACTTTTGCTGAAATCAAATATCAAACTTCTAAAAAAAAAGACAAGAGGCAAGGTCCATTACACAAAAAAAGAAGTGAAACTAGACTCCAACACCAATCGTACAGGGGCATCATCCATAAGGGTTAATTTGTAATTCTTGCAAACAAGTATAAAAATCAAATGAGTCTAGAATTCAAATGCCTCACCTCTTAACGACACGCCCTCTACACTCATATCAAAGGTTCCTTCCACTGGATGAGAAGCAGCTTCAGTTCTCTCAACATATGCATAGCCAAAAGATGTCGTGAAATTGTGATTTTCAGCAGAAGACAGAGTCTGGACCAGTTGATTGGTTACTGTTGATGATCAAAGAAGTTAAAATGGCTAAGTACTTGGTCGTACAAGAAAAAATATGGTTAGTTCATAATCATCCCAATATATCTCTCGATAACCGAGAGTACCACTGAAAAATAAAGTTCACCGGCATGCTGTGGATATGGGACTACTAGTCCCAAATATCCTTATATGTATGGAATAAAAAAAATCAAAATTAGCTCTACTTTCTCCTATATCCATGGATAAAATATATACTGTACATGTTAGTTTTTAGTAAACAAATAGTGAAATCAAAATCATAATGGCAAACAAACTCCTATAAAATCTGTCATAAACAAGATGCAACACCACACATTAACCTAATTTTCTTAAGAAGCACAATTAAAACTAATAGGTCAACCTAAATATTCTAATGGCTTAAAAGCCAAATGCCAATAACTTTCAGCCAACTGTTAATGTAGTTTTTTGGGCTCAAGCCATGTCGTCCTGATGGAAGTTCCTTAAAGGCAGCTTCCTAGGGTATATTACAACTACGGCGATATTCCCAGAGAATTTACCTTAAGGTACCCAGAATTCTAACTCCTGGAGCGAGTATCCCTAAAAAAGACCTTAGGGATATCGTAAATATCAGTGGACGTATTCTTGACACGCCTCATAGCAATCTATACCCCGAATAGAGTTAACACTTCGTAGGGGTCAAATGACAAGAAAACGAAAACGAGAAAGAAAAGGGGAAAGCCGTTCGTAAGGCCCTCTCTTCTCCCGTTTTGTAAGCGTGCCCTGCGCCGATTCTGGCGCCATCTGCATTCCTTTTTGCGTAGCTTTACAACTCGGTGTTTTTTCCTGTGTTTCTACCAAAATCTTGGATTTACTCTCATATTATGCTTTCTCCAACTTCTTCTGCTTCGGATAAGTTGAGTACTATTTCTTTTATGTATAAATGTAGGCTCTTGTTTAAAATTAAAGTATTTATAAGAGTTATCTTTGATACAAGAGCTGTTGCCTGCTGGAGGCGTCATGGACGCTGTCGCTCGCTAGAATAGGATTTATTTGTTAGCAAGAGCGACGTTCCCAGCCCCCTGCGCTTTAATAATTAGCTGCTTAGCTTAATTAGGAATTCTGTTATGATGCGTTTGTAGTGCGCCTGGCGAAAGCTTTGCCTAGGCTGACCAACACTAGTCTTCGTAGCCTAGTTATTGGTCCTTGTACTTCCTGCATGATATTTAGTCTTCCAAGTGTGATTTTATTTTGCTTAAAGCGTTAGGCAACGTTATACATACAGCCCTTTTCGAGTAATTTCCAAGATAGTATTGGAGTGAGTTTCGGTGATTTAGGTAATCGATTCTCTTAGTGCCTAAGCTAGGTTGTCTTAGGTCTTGATAATATTATCTTTTCCCCGTTTGCTCCCTTCTCTTCGGGGAAGGGGCAAACCCTTTCCCTCTGTTTAAGCCTTAGGCTTAACTCTAGTGGTTTGTTTGAATTAATTTTCAAATATAACTATGCTGGAGTAGTACTGTACCTTCCTGCTCCAACTGATTTGGTTCAGAGGGGGACAGTACAGCAGTGTATTAGTCTGAGTCCGTGTTGGTCTAGCGTGGGGCAGAGTCTCCCTTGCTGCCTGACACGGGCATAGGAGGTTTATCCTCCTTGATTCACCTTGGAAGGTTTCGGTAATTATGATCCCTTCGCTCGGTGACCCCTCAGACTTGTCCTCTTTGCTGTTCCGGGTTCGGGATATGTTCCCTTTCCGGAATAGCAATTCCTTCCTTGCCTTGGTTTTAGGGAGGCAGCCAGTAGTGCCGGCCTCCCTCCCTGGATCTCGCTGGCTGAGATGAGCTTTCTTAGTTTGGAATGATCCTTAACCAAGGCAAGGTTGGACAGGACCCTCTGTCCTTCCCTTCTATTTTCCGTTTCCTTTGTGTCAGTCGTCTCACATCCGTACCTAGCATAGGTTGGGATGGGGAGCTGACGTGGTCCCCTGTCGGCCGGCAGAGAGTGCCGACCGGCAGAGGCCCTATCCTTTGAGTGCTGCCCGGTCCTTCCTTGGTCCCTCAACCGCTGCCGTCTGTAGTTTCAGTAAGCAGTGGTTAGGAAGCTTGACTTAGTGTCTCCCCTTCCTCTCGGCACTCTTTCGGGTGTCGGGCGCGGAGGTACATAGCCTCTTAGCCCGGCACCCATTCTGTTGTCTTCTCTTGTGTTGTCCTTGCCGTCTGCCGGCCTAGTGGCCGGCCGTCGGTAGGGGGGTGTTCGCTAGTTCTCTTGCGGTCGGTCGGCAGTGGTCTTATGCCTTTGCTGGCCGGTCTCCTTGCTCACCTGCCGGCCGCTTTGAGTGGCGGCCGGCAGCCGGACGCTACCTGGAGTGGATGCCAGCCGGCAGGGTTTACTCACCGCTGCCGGGCCGGCCTGCTACATCACTCGGTTGGCCGGCCACTAAGAGTGATGGCCGGCAGCTGGGTACCAACCGGGTAGCTATGGACCGGCAACCACTACCGACCGGTTCAGGCATAGGAACTGGAGTTCTCCCCCGTCTGGGTGATCCTAAGTTGCATACTTGAGACCTACCTTTGGAAAAGGGGGTGGGGGTGCTGACCGGCAAGAGCCGGCCGGCACACCACCCTCATGTACTGTATCAGTTCTTCCCTGTTTAATGTCTTCTACCAGGGGAGAACATGATATAGTAGGTTACAACACTGTCTTCTCTAACTTACTTGTGTTGCCTTGTACAGTCACTTGGTGTTGCCTTACAGGGATGAAAAGAGAACTCTTTTCATCTTTAGCCAGAATGGTAAAAATCTTACCTTAGGTGTGAGCTACACCTAATTTCCCTCGGGAAAATATGATCTTTGGTTATTCTTGCAAAGACTAACCATTTGATTTTAATGGCTGGTGGGCTTCCACAGGTGATTGTGGGGGATTCACAAGTATGTGTCTTTTCCTTATTCTTTGTGGTCTTGCACGACCCGTTGTTGTTGGCCTTACAGATAAGAAAGTGAGTTCTTTCTTGTCTACTATCCGGTATTTTAAAATCATTCCTTAGGGGGGGCTACACCTTCTTCCTTTGGAAATTTTCCATTGGTTAATCTGGCATAGATTAACTATACGATTTTATGAATTGGAAGGCTACAACAATTGGGTGTGCGGGAAATACAAGGATGTGTCTTTCCGTTTTGTTATGCTACTGTGCATATCCAGTGATACGTAGTTCACTTGATACTCATGGAAATTTCTTCTCTTTACAGGAGGACCATCCGTAGTGCGGATGTATTTCTGCAACGTCCGCAGTAGGGCTTCTGCGGACATGGTTCTGAAGGAGGCGTGTGGCATGCGCTGTCTCCACGGATGTTCTCCGGTATTGGGTTCCCCAGGTATGTTTCATATGCACTAACCTATCTATTGAGGTTTTTCTTTTCGCTTCGCTCAAAATCCATTTTCGTCTCCCCTACAACGGTGGATTCAAGGGATATAGCTAGGGAGAAGCTTCGTACCTGGGTGAGGGGCTTTCATAAAATTACCTCTGGACCTTATCTTCCAAATGAGAAGATGAGGGCTTTCTTTTCCTAGGGCATCAACTGTTACAGTGATTCCCCAACCTCAAGAGGAGGTCCCCTTAATTCAGATCCCGTGGATGCTGAAGTCACGGTCGCCTTGCTTAGCATCCAGTTGGACGACAGGATGCCAGACGTGTCCGAACGTCTGGAGGAAGACCTCCTGGCAGAAGGCCAGGATGAAGTTCGAGCTCCGGACAAGGTAGCGGAAGAGGCCGAGAGAGGTCGGCTGCTCCGGTTCAGGTCCTTGAACCTGCTCCCTCAACATCATCTGCTCTCGCAGTAGAGCAGGCCCTCCCTCCATTGTTGGCTTGATCCAACAAAGGCAGAGGGAGAAGAATGGGAAGGCAGCTGCATTGTAACTGCAGGGGCACATCCGGACTGCAAGGTCCGGTGGAAGGAGGTACCAGCTTCAAAGGAAGAGACAGAGCCTAAGGAGGTCGTAGTGATAGACCATGACAGGCTCATGCCTTGCTTTCTTCTTCGATGAAAGAGAGGGGCGTCATGAACTCAAGGGTAGCTGTATTTGAGTAAGAGGCTCCCTTCCTTTGTGTCCTCTCCTGCCACAGCCTTCCCCCTTTTTTTTCGCTGAAAGGGTTTGCGGCGGTTTTGAAAACAGTCGAGGCTGGCAAGCCTTTCCCCTCCCTGGTGGAGTGTAAACCCTTGTTGCTGGCCTTTAGAAAGGAAGATTTAGTAAGCAAATCAAGGACTGGAAGGACGTCCATCTTACCTTCTCAGTCCAGATGTGGGAGGCGGATTTTGTCGGATGCCGGTTCGGCGAGATCCTCTCTAAGCTGTCTGGTTTTCTTTTGCGGAGAGAACTCTAGACAAAAGAAAGACTGGCTGCCTCTTTGTCTCTTCAGTCCACGTTGAGACGATGACAAGTGATCCCAAGGTCCATGAAACGTTCATGGTTGTGATCAAGACTCATATGGCCACTATGACGAAGGATCTCTACAGCTCCGTCAGGGCGAAGAGAACCTGTAGGGAATTCGAGTTCGCCCGGGCTACGATGAGGCACGAGCCAAGGAAACTAATCTCCTCCAACAGTTGGGACAAAGACCTTTTCCCTAGTGAGTCGGTCAAAAAGGTTGATAGGGCCGCCACGGACGATAGAAATCTTCTCCGGGAGTGGGGCCTGTCTACCAAGAGAAATTCTTCCCCGGATGGGGTCCCCAACCTTGGAGGAAGACTAAAAGGATTAGGATACTTTCTCGGCCAGCTAAGTCAAGTAGACATCAGCAGCAACGGCATTTGCTGATGCCCTCAGTGCCCCAGATGGTGGCAAAAACCCCGACCACACTTCAGTGGGTTCCCCAATTCGTGTCGACACAGTCTCCGGCATTCAACCCATCGTTCGAAGGTCAGTCAACTGCCTGTCGAACAAGCCTAGAGGAGCAGCCAGAATTTCGTCTAGGCGCCCCTCAAGGAGAAGGGGTTTCATGGGTGGTCGAGGTCAGAGAGGCAAGACCTCAGGACAACAGTCCGAGCGAGATGATATTGGTAGAAGGGAGTCTCCAACGCTTTTGGGATCGGTGGACCTTCGATCCCTGGGTCCACAGCCTACTCAAGAAGGGACTGGGCTGGAGCTGGTACAGCACTCCATCCCCATACCCTCGGCGTTTTTCCGATACTCCACCCCCGTTCTGGAGGAGTTCATTCATGAACTGTTAGAGGAAAAGTGATCCGAAGGGTAAAGTCCATCTAATTCCAAGGGAGGCTGTTTTGTGTTCCCAAGAAAGACTCGAAAATCTCGGAGTCATTCTGGACTTGTCGCCACTTAACAGGTTCATAGCGAACTACAGGTTCAAGATGCTAACAATACAACACATAAGGACCTTACTGCCCAAGAGGGCAATTACCGCCTCCATAGTTTTGTCAGACGCCTATCGGCACGTTCCAATCTATTGTCGATTCCCCTCCTACCTAAGGTTAAGGCTACAACGAAGACTATACGTCTTCAAAGCCATGCCTCTCGGGCTTAAAATAGCCCCAAGGATTTTCACGATGCTTGCGAACGTAGTTCTCAGTCAATTACGCCTAAAGGGAATTCAGGTAGTAGCCTACCTGGATTTTTGGCTGGGGTGGGCAGCACCCAGGACAGAATGCTTGCAAGCTTCCCTGTATGTGATCCATTTCCTAGATTATCTAGGCTTCAAGATCAACAGGAAAAGTCTCAACTTCCTCCATCTCTAAGTTCCGGTGGGTGTGAATCCACTGGGACCTAATGTCACACCGTTTTCTCCGTCATGGCGGAGAAAAGAAAGGAGATAGCTGGTTCTGTCAAGAGACTTCTAGATTCCGTATGGATATCAGATGCGAACTGGAGAGTGTACTGGGGTCTCTCCAGTTTACTTCGGTGACAGACCCGGTGCTAAGAGCACAGCTAAAGGATGCAACCGGAGATTGGAGTAGTTATGCATCAGATGCGCGAAGAGATCTGAGAAGACCAGTTCCGCTTCGTCGAAATACTCTTCTCAGGCCTTGGTCCCAAGCCAGACTCCTTAGGAAGTCGGTTCTTCTTCATCCACCTCCCCCGTCGGTGACGAGTCACCCAGACGCCTCGAAGGAGGGATGGGGAGTTCACTCTTATCAGAAAAAGGCCCAAGGGTCTTGGTCCAGTCTATTCAAGACCTCTCACAGTCATTTTCGAGAGACTATGACAGTCCTTCTTTCCTTCAAGAAAGTCTCCCCGCATCGCTCGATCCACATGAGGTTGGTGCTGGACAGCGGGGGAGTTGTGAGATACTTGAATCGACAAGGATCAAGGTCGCCACCTCTCAACCAGGTGATGTTGGCCATCTTCCGATTTGGGGGAAGAAGAAATGGTACCTGTCAGTAGTTCACCTTTAAGGAGTCCGCAATGTGACAGCGGACGCTCTATCCAGGTTCACACCGATAGAGTCGGAATGGTCCCTAGACGCAGGACCATTCTCCTTCATTCTGAGTCAAGTCCCAGAACTGCGGCTAGACCTCTTTGCGACGAAAGACAACAAGAAGTTGCCCCTGTATGTGTCCCCGTACGAGGACCCCTTGGCGGAAGCAGTGGACGCGATGTCCCTCGACTGGAACAGATGGTTCAGGATTTATCTGTTCCCTCCTTACAACCTTCTGTTGAGGGTCCTCAACAAACTGAGATCATTTAAGGGAGTAGCGGCAGTAGTGGCCCACAAATGACCGAACAGTGTGGGGTTCCCTCTGGCATTGGAACTACGATTGGAGTTTCGTCCGCTACCAGATCCAGTTCTGACCCAGTGAGTCCAGAAGTCAATTGTCTGCGCTTCATCACAGAAAACCCGGACCCAGCAGCTCATGATTTCTTTCCTTAATCAGGTGAGAAAGTGTTTCGGGATGTCGAAAGCCAGCACGGACTTCCTAAAGGATTATAAGTGCAAACCTTTTATAAGGCAATATGAGTCATCTTGGAGAGAATGGGTAGCCCTTGTCAGACGAAGATTCCGCAGGAGATCACGACGGACTTCTGCTTGTCTTTCTTCATCCATCTCCATGGTTATGGATCGGTAACTAACACGATTTTATCATGTAGGCCTGCTTTGACAAGATCCATTCTATATGCCTTCCAGGTCGACCTCGCTAACGAGATCTCTTATAAAAGTTCCGAAAGCCTGCGCTAGGCTCAGACCTTTAGCACCTCCAAAGCCCAATTCATGGTCTTTAGAAAAGTTCTTCATGTTGCTTCACTGTTGAACAATAAGGAGTGTGCGTTAAAGGATTTGACCCATAAGTTATCCTCCTTTTTGCACTCTCGTCCGGGGCCAGGGTTAGTGAGATCATACCCCTCTCGAGAGAGGAAGGTCGTGTTCAGTCCCTGGATGGGTGAACTGAACCTATTTCCAGATCCTACGTTTCTCACCAAGAACAAGTTACCCACCATCAGGTGGGGTCCCTGAAGAATCTGCCCTCTGAAAGAAGATGCATCTCTATGTCCAGTGGAATGCCTAAAGGTCTATCTTCGTAGAACTTCAGACTTCAAGGATGGCCATCTGGCCAGGGGAGAAACGTCAGGCTCAAAATTTATTACTGAAATAACTCAGGGCGAAAATCACATATCTTATTCGCAGAGCGGATCCTGACTGTTCACCCACAGGTCACGATCCGAGGAAAGTTGCTTCATCCTTAAACTTCTTTAGTTGTAGGGATTTTGGACATCTTCGTTCGTACACTGGCTGGAAGTCTTCCAGAGTGTTCTTTCGTCACTATGCGAAGCAAGTGCAGCAACTAAGAGGTTCTGTGGTGGCAGTGGGTTGCGTCGTTAACCCTGCTGTTTAACTCTGCGAGGAACAGTAACTTAATTGGGACAATTAATTCCAGGGTGAGTATGTAGTCACATGTTGTACTACATACTATGTGAGGGTACTGGGTGACCCACGTTGAGTGTTCCACTTTCAAAGGTGAACCCAGCATAAGTGCAAACATGCGTGCCGAGCGTTTCTAACGCTAATGTGACTGATTAGTAAAACAGACTTTTGACTTTGATACTTTGGTATCTTAAAAGTGGCTCCAATGTTTTTTCTTTCAGACAAACAAGTTGCTGTTTACTATCATACTTATGCTTAAAGTTTTAGTTATCCTCCTCTTATATATAGATATATATATATATATATATGAGTGTGGTTAACCTGTTTGTTTATTGTCTGTCAATAAACTGGTTCTTGAGAACCTTGCGTCTCCTTCACCTGTGAGCATTCATTCTATGTATATTTACCCGGGGATAATTCTAATAGAATGTTCCCTTATGCAAGCTAATATTGCATTGGTTTATGCTTCCCCTTAGCTGGAGGACTCCATCCCATAAAGGGATGGTGGCGGATTTACGAGTTTCCTCCTAAGCGGATATGAACCTTTGTCCAATACGTGTTTTGAGCGGAGGACTGGTCGATATTTCATATTGACACAGTGATTCTTTTCGAACTTCGCTTTACCCAGTATGGGGTGAGACCACTATACTCGCTTGCCTGGGGTTCATACTTAGATATATGTACTCTTCGAGACTTTCCCAGAGTCTAGTAAGACTCTTCCCTGTTGGGGGCAGGAAGCTCTATCATGGTTTATGATTAGTTGAAAAGATGTATGACGGTAACATCTTAGGTCTCTAGGTCGCGTCGACTGGGGGAAATATTTCCGAGGAGTACGGCACATTTTGAGAATCCACAGATACAGTAATGCTCTGGTATACTTCCATCAGGACGACATGGCTTGAGCCCAAAAAACGGATTTTGAGCGAAGCGAAAAATCTATTTTTGGGTAAGATGGCCATGTCGTCCTGATGGACCCGCCCTTCCCTTTCAATGAAAGGGCCGTAGGATCCCTCCCTACATACAGTATCTGTAGCACCTCGTGTTTCGCTACAAGGAATGCAGATGGCGCCAGAATCGGCGCAGGGCACGCTTACAAAACGGGAGAAGAGAGGGCCTTACGAACGGCTCTCCCCTTTTCTTTCTCGTTTTCGTTTTCTTGTCATTTGACCCCTACGAAGTGTTAACTCTATTCGGGGTATAGATTGCTATGAGGCGTGTCAAGAATACGTCCACTGATATTTACGATATCCCTAAGGTCTTTTTTAGGGATACTCGCTCCAGGAGTTAGAATTCTGGGTACCTTAAGGTAAATTCTCTGGGAATATCGCCGTAGTTGTAATATACCCTAGGAAGCTGCCTTTAAGGAACTTCCATCAGGACGACATGGCCATCTTACCCAAAAATAGATTTTTCGCTTCGCTCAAAATCCGTTTTAACATTCTCAATATGAAATATTCAATTGCATTACAATATCATACAATTAGAACTATTACATGTATTATCTAACACAGATGAATTAACTAATTATCTGTAACCATCATCTTTATGATTCATGCATTGTGAATACAAATCATCAAAACTTGTTAATACATTGGAATGAGACTCTAAGTTTTAGTTCACTCAAGGTCAAAATTACATTGAAAATCTCTCCTATGACCATTAAGGGTCCTGTACCACCCGTGTGTCACACGATCGTACATAGTAACGATATTTCTCTTTTATGTATATATTATCCTTTGTATCTTCACCCTCCCCTCGCACTGACAGCAACTTGCATCAACCTGTCAACACCTCTTCAATCCACCCCCTCCAACCTCGCTCTCCACATCAGCACACCAACGAATGCCTACGCCCACCTCCTCACGTCGTACCCGGAAGTTTTCCGTCCAGAACTTCACAAAACGCCCACAGCTCCTGCCAAACACGGTATTCATCACCATATCAAGACGACGGGACCCCAGTCTTCGCCAAATTCAAACATCTGGCACCGGATCGATTGGCAGCCGCCAAACAGACATTCGCCAAAATGGAAGAAATGGCCCTTTGCCAAAAGGCCTCCAGTCCATGGTCGTCACCCTTACACATCGTCCTGAAGAAAGACGGCTCCCTCCATCCGTGTGGGGATTACAGGCGCCTGAACATGCAAACAGAATCGGATCACTACCCCCTCCCAAACATCGCCGATGTGACCTCCTACCTGCACAAAGCGAAGGTTTTCTCCACGTTCGACCTCCTGAAGGGGTATTTTCAGGTGCCTATGAACCAAGAAGACATCCCTAAGACCACCATCACCACTCCCTTTGGTACATAAACCTTAAATTACTCGTGTTTTGGCCTTCGTAATGCTGAAGCCACTTTTCAACGTCTCGTTGATGGCATCTTAGGGGACCTCCCCTTCTGTGTATGTTACGTGGATGACATACTTGTGTTCTCTTCCTCAAAAGAGGAACACCTCCATCACCTGCGCATGCTTGACCGCCTGCAACAAAACTGCCTTGTAGTCCAGTACGACAAGTGTACCTTTGGTGCCAATGAAGTGTAGTTCTTAGGGCACTGCATCACTCCTGAAGGAATCCATCCCCTCCCTGAGAAGGTAGCAGCCGTTCAGAACTTCCCCACGCCCTCGACCGTCAAAGCACTGCAGGAATTCTTTGGCATGATCAATTAATTATTATCACCGTTTTCTGTCAGCCATTGCCGCCACTCTTGCTCTACTCTACGCCTCCCTCAAGGACATTCTAAAAGACCTGAAGTGGGGTCCCCTTCAAGAAGCGGCCTTCTGCAACACAAATATTGCCCTATCAACCGCTGCTGCTCTCACTTTTCCCGTCTCACATGCCCCTCTCCTTCTCTCCAATGATGCCAGCGACGGCGCTATTGGTGCAGTACTCGAACAGGTGGTCAAAGGCTCGCCTCGCCCATTGGCCTTCTTCAGCAGAAAACTGTCCTTCGATTGCCAATTGCTCGCGGTGCACTTGGCTATCCGTCACTTTCGCCATTTCTTAGAAGGTACGCCCTTCCTTATTCGCACAGACCACATACCTCTGGTGCATGCCTTCACATGACAGTCTGATGCCTGGTTCGTCCGTCTACGCCGACATCTCTCCGGCGTGACTGAATACAATTGTACCCTTCAACACGTCCCTGGGAAAATTAATTCCATTACCGATGCCCTGCCAAGAAACACGTTGGCCGCCGTTCAACTGGGATTGGATTACAAGCATGTAGGACATCCTGCACATCCCTCCGTTGGGAAGACCTCCCCCTCGAAGACTCCAACACCACCCTACTCTGTGACTTTAGTACTGGTAAACTGTGACCGTGGATTCCTGCTCCCATGCACCTTCAAGTGTTTGATTACATTCACGGCCTTTCACATCCCTCGCGCTGTTCTACTGCACAGCTTCTGAAGACGAAGTTCATTTGGCATGGCATTACTATGGATGCCAAGGATTGGGTCCACGCCTGTACTTCTTGCCAAACTTCCAAAGTCCATCGACACACAGATTCAGGAGTGGGCACCTTTCCTCAACCTCAGCGTCGTTTCGCCCACATTCACGTCGACGTTGTAAGCCCCCTACTAACATCACAAGGACATCGTTACTCGTTTACTGTCATCGACCTCTCCACTTGTTGGCCTGAAGCCATTCCCATGGAAACTGAAACGTCTGCCTCATGTACATCTGTCTTACTCTCAGGATGAATAGCAAGATTTGGTATCCTTGAGCATATTACTTCTGACAGGGGTACCACTTTCACCTCTCAGTTGTGGACATCATTAGCGAATCTCCTGGGCATTACCCTACATCAGATAATTGCCTACAACCCTGCTGCCAATGGAATGGTTGAACGTTTTCATCACACCCTCACAGCAGCTTTGATGTCCCACTGCAAGTACTCCATCTGGTTTACTCAGCTTCCCTGAGTCCTCCTGGGACTAAGGACCACTCCTAAAGATGCCCTCGACGTCTCGGCAGCTGAAATGGTGTGTGGTGACCTGTTGGTAGTCCTTGCCGAATTTTTTTCTTCTGCAACCTCCTCCTACAATCTCCAGCGCATACGTCACGTCGTGGGAAAATTTACTCCATGCCGCCAGACTTACAAGCCCCCAGTGAAGCATCACATACCGACAGACTTGCACTATGCAGCGCACGTCTTCCTACACAACAACACTAGCAAGCCACCTCTAACGCCCCCTTACACGGGCCCTTTCCTTGTGATCCGACGCAATTCGAAAGCATTCCTACTAAATATTCGTGGCAAAGAAGACTGGGTCTCCATTGATTGTCTAAAACCTGCTTATCTCCTGCCAGATGACCTGCCAACAGTTTGCTTCTCTTGATCAGGGCGCCCTATTTAACATGTACAGTATGTCATTTTTAGGGGAGGAGCCATGTACCACCCGTGTGTCATAGTAACGACATTTCTCTATTTTGTATATGTTATCCTTTGTATCTTTGCTCTCCCCTCGCACTGACTGCAACTTGTATTAACCTGTCTGCCTATTTCATTGTTAACTGTTAACGGAACCGGTTGCTGGTTTGACAAGAAATAGCCTATTTGTATTTTGTGACCTTACCGGGACCTAGTGTGTATATATACTCGGTGTCATAATGAAGTTACTCAGTTGCATTCATCTCGCCTTTGACTCACAACCTACTGTCGGCCTGTCACAGTCCCCCTCACACAGACCAAATTCCAGTGGACAGTAGCTGCCTTTGTTTTGTGGCGAGAAATG
>NC_090725.1:13260003-13267503 GCF_036898095.1 Palaemon carinicauda | reverse complement strand
TATATATATAAATATATACAGTATATATATATATATATATATATATATATATATATATATATATATATATATATATATATAAACAAATGCAATCGTTTCTGGTCCACTGCAGGATAAAGGCCTCGGTTTCATCACCACGCTGGCCACTGTGGATTGGTGAAGGTAGGAGATTTTAGTCTGATCACTCGCAGCAAACCATCCTAGTATGGGTGGCCCTGACTACAACAGTTTAGCTGATCATGGCAATACACAAACAATTTCACCATGTGAAGGTATAAACATATATATATATATATATATATATATATATATATATATATATATATATATATATATATATATATATATATATATATATCTTATTGAACAATGGTACCTCTGACTTCTGAAATAGTTCATTTTTGGCACAAGGCGTCAATAGGACTACCTTTATCATGAAAAGCTTTCTGGAAGCTAAATGAAAAATAATGAACGATCACGCGTCTGAATAAGAATAGGAAAAAACAAAGCATTTATTTGTGATTTCTGTAATATATAACTTTTATCTTTATATAAAAGGAAAACAATTGGAATATAAACTTACCAGATGCCCCTATACCCAGTAAAGGGAAATCACCCACACAATTTCCAGTCTTAAATTTGATGTCAAAAGCATTTTCTTGACCAGTAACTCGTTCTACTTCAACATCCTTGACTAAGATCCCATAGGATTTAAGAGCGGATGGTCTAGTCTGCCTCACTGAAAGATGCATACAAAATTCATTATGATTATAAAAAATCATTTTAATTGGGATTTTCATTGCCTATAGCAACACAGTGGTATAGTAGCACATGAGCTTCCACGAAAAAAGTAAGTATTTAATAAAAAGATAATGAACATAATTTGAACACAATCAGAAATGGCGTCCATGTTGAAGGGATATTTCTTAGTAACATATTCATAAACAGTCAAGTCGTACTAAGTTAGCCAATCATCCAGTAGATGTAGAAAACCAAGACTTAAAAAATACAAGATTGTACCATAGAAATAGAATTTCACTCAGAAGCACATAATATATTAATACTTAGAATATTCCAAATATAAAGCCACGTTTATTCAGATGTAGTATCTGGGTTATATCTCAGGTACTGTGATAGTGGACTGGATGCCAAATGGAACTGATTCAATAGTATTCTTCAGAATTATTAGGAAAAACTTCCTTTTTTTAAATTCAATATATTTTAGAAGTTGGATATCGACACATGCTTTGAATGAAACTCCCAACAAGTAAAAAGGCAGTTTATTCCTCCGAATGTTACTTCTGAATAGAACAACCTATTGAGTAGACACGCTGATTTGACAACATCTGTCCTCTTGCTACCTTCTCTACCTCAAATAACAGCCAAAATCCTTTAAATCTACTGGGAAGAGGCACGTTGGCCAAGGTTTACCATAAGAGAAAAGGTAAAGAACTCTTCAGTTCTAATTAGCTGTTGCCATTACCATGCCTCCACTTTACTGTCTCTCGTATTATTATTAATTTACTTTGATATATTTTTTGTTTCCACGCTTGTCAGTAATATTTCCTATGGTTTATCTGTTCTACGCCATTCATTCATGTCCTAGTCTAATCGTTTTATGATACCTTACTTTGAATATAAAACAATTAAGTTTTACTTAAATTCAGATTGGGTTGATCAGCCTTCTCTTCGTGTGGTCGAGGATTTATATGTAGCCTGGCAAATGAGAATAATAATCCCTTCATTACCCTCAATATTGTTGTTGTAGTTTGCCCACTCCTTCTGGCCAGACACACTCTTGAAATAATACAACTCGGATTGCCTTTAATGTGTGATTTTTATGGCGAATCGTTATGGAGACTTAAAGATGTCGGCATATCCTAATTGGGTACGATTTTGTATTAGGTAGAGGCCTTAATGAAAATGAGATTTTAAATCAGTCAGACGAATTCGAACATAGCATTATCATCAGGTAGAATGTTTATTCAGTTTTAATTCATAAAATCCTGATTAACCGGTACTTATTACCCTTGTTGGTTTAGATACATTACCTGTGTGGGTGCCTATTGTGACTAAGAGTAAGTGTAACTTCGTCTTCATCTATCATTTTATGCTCGCGCGTTATTGGGTTTTTACAAAGAAAATTGAGTGATGGCGATCACCTTGTGTAAATAACGCCATCTTGTGACGTTGTCAAGAAGTTTTGTATTTTCTCCAGTAATTTCAACCTTCAATATTATTCATACATCTTTACATATCCTATGTATCGTTTGGGACGGCAGTTGAACATTATGGTACATGTTTGTTTGGCAGTCATTCTTGAGCTTGTGACCTCACTTTTAGCTGCTCTTGGCGTCAGTTTAGGTCTATAAGTTATGTTTTCATTTCATCTGGTTACAACATTTTGAGCGACTATTTTGCTAAATTTCTGTGCTGGCTATATTAGTGATAATGGTTCCTGTAGATCAGATTTAATGGAAATGTTGTCAAATCGTTATCTAATGGAATTTCAATTTTATATTCCCTAAACATTTTATTTTACTGTTTTTCAGCCCATATTCTACTAATAAAAACACAGAATCCTGACAATCCTTTGCATTCAGATCTTCCCAGACTGTACCATCCTGTAAATAATACTAGGTATACAGTTAATTCTAATAGTCTAGCCTTTACCATCTTAAGTTTCAGTACCGAACAGTACTCTAAAAATTTCGTTCCATATGTGACAAAATTGTGTAATGATCTTCCTTATCAGGCAGTTGGATCGGTGGAGCTTCAGAAGTTCAAACTAGTTTTGAACAAGCTGACATTAATCTCTCTTCATAGTTTGTAGCCTATATGACAGATCTATGGAATTTCAATTGATCCAAGGCCTCTCACGCCCCCCTCGCCTATGCACTACTCAACTACGGAAATTGAAGTTCATATAACAGGGCATTACTAAAGAGGCCTGTCTCAGATGTGTCATGAGAAGTATAAAATCATATACACAATGTAATGACCTCTTGAGTAATCATATAGAATGGTCAAATGAATGAGAATCCGGTCAACATAAATGATAGATGTATCCCTTCTTGTGTGCTAAAAGGCCTATTGAAAGACAAACCTTGGTTCAATGATAATTGTAGACGTGCTTATTTGTAGAAGCAGGAGGCCTATCATCTTTGAAATGGTAACAACTAAGATGACTTGAAATAACTAAAGTTGGCTAAGAGCTGCTTCAACTGAGAAGGAATACAATTTGACCATAAAAGAAACCCTTACTGGTACAACTCAGGAATGTAAGTGGTGGGCTACCCTCAAATTTGCACTCTTTGGTGTAGATTTAGCAGTTCCTTGCTTACTTAAAACCACGTGGCTCTGCCAATCACTGTCCAAACGGAAAGTCAACCCTTTTGGCTGATGTGTTTGACAATAGGCAGCGTAATGAGAAACTTGATCTTCCTCATTCCTGTTTTTGTGGCCATACTAATTAGTTTAGCTTCTTACTCTCGTGAAATTAAAGATCTTTTGATGGACCCTCATGTTAATGTAAGTGTAGACCCAAATGGTATTTTTTCCTTTGTCTTTAATAAAGACTGCAGATTTCTTAGCTACAAAGTTATCTGTTATTTTACCAAAGTTAGCAAGAAGAGATTCTTTTAGCAACGTCACTCCATTATGTGAATGTGTTTGTAGTAACTCAAGACCAGCTGATTACCGCCAAATTTCCCTAATTTCCCATATTATATGAAGTTTTTTAACGTTTTTTTAGCAAAACATCTAAATAAGTTTGCTGAAGGTAATCATCTGTTCCATAATTTGCAATTTGGCTTTCGTAAAGCCATTGAAGCATGTGATATGCCTCTTACAATACCACGTGATATGCTTCTTACAATATTCACGTGATATGCTTCTTACAATATCCAGTGCTGTACAGAAATCCTTTGATTGTGATCAGGACATTCGTATGATTGGCCTTGATTTTAGTGATGCCTTTGACCGTGTTAACTCAAACAGTTGGGAGTAGGTGGGTCATTTCTTAGCATCATTATTGAATTTTCAAGTAATAGTTTGCAAAGAGTTGTTGTTGATGGGCACCATAGTGAGTATAGGAATGTGATATCTGGTGTTCCTCAGGGTAGTGTTCTTGACCCATTACTTTTCATACTATATATACATGACATGTGGTTTGGCCTAGAAAATATCCTCGTTGCATATGCAGATGATGCTACTCTCTTTGTATTAATTTTAAATCCTGAATGTAGATTTTGGGGTTGCTGAATCACTTATTAGAGCTTTAGATAAAAATTAGTCTGTGGTGAAAATTATGGGGCATAAAGTTGAATCCTAACAAAACTCAAAGTATGATTGTAAGTAGGTCGAGGACGGTGGCTCCACAACATCAAGATATTAGCATTGATAACGTTTCTTTAACTGTGTATGACTCTTTTGAAATTTTAGGTGTGATTCTTGATAGTGAATTTACTTTTGAGAAACACATTACGTCTGTGTCTTCTTCAATTGCAAAAGCTAATTGGCTTATTGAGAAAGTCTTTTAATATTTTTTATGATCAATCTGTTCTGAATAAGTGGTTCCCTATTTTCATTTTACCATGTTTCGAGTATTGTTCGCTAGTCTTGTCTTCACCCGCTGAATCTCATCTAAATTTGTTGGACAGGAACTTACAGTTTATTAAATTTCTTATTCCTAATCTAGATATCAGTCTGTGACACCGTCATTCAACAAGTTTGTTATGCATGATGTATAAGATTTTTTTATTATTCTGACCATCCTTTACATTCAGGTCTTCCCGAACAGTACCATCCTGTTCGTATTATTATTATTATTATTATTATTATTATTATTATTATTATTATTATTATTATTATTATTATTATTATTACTAGCTATGCTGCAACTAGTTGGAAAAGCAAGATGCTATAAGCCCAATGGCTCCACCAGGGTAAAATAGCCCAGAGAGGAAAGGAAACAAGGAAATAAATAAGTGATCTGAGAAATAGTGAACAATTAAAATAAAATATTTTAAAAACAGTAACAACATCAAAACTGATATTTTATAAATAGACTGCAAGAAGTCTTATGTCTGCCTGTTTTACATAAAAATCTTTGTTGTAAGTTTGAACTTTTGAAGTTCTTTCGATTCAACCACCCGATTAGGAAGATCATTCCACAACTTAGTCACAACTGGAATAAAACTTTTAGAGTACTGTGTAGTATTAAGCCGCATGGTGGAGAAGGCCTGACTATAAGAATTAACTGTATTCCTAGTATTACGAACAGGGTGGAACTGTCCAGGAAGATCTGAATGCAAAGGATAATCAGAATTATGAAAAATCTTTTGCAACATGCATAACGAATTAATTGAACCAAGGTGCCAGAAATTAATATCTAGAGAATGAATAAGAAATTTAAAATACCGTAAATTCCTGTTCAACAAATTAAGATGGGAGTCAGCAGCTGAAGACCAGACAGGAGAACAATACTCGAAACAAGGTAGAAGCAAAGAATCAAAACACTTCTTCAGACTAGATTCATCACCAAAATTCTTAAAAGACTTTTTCAATAAGTAAATTTTTTGTGCAATTGAAGAAGAAACAGACCTAATGTGTTTCTCAAAAGCAAACTTGCTGTCGAGAATCACACATGAAATTTTGATAGAGTCATACAGAGTTAAAGAAGCATTATCAATGCTGAGATCCGGATGTTGAGGAGCCACTGTCCTTGACCTACTTACAATCATACTTTGAGCTTTGTTAGGATTCAACTGCATGCCCCATAATTTGCATCATGTGCTAATTTTAGTTAGATCTCTGTTAAGGGATTCACCAACCCCAGATCTACTTTCAGGGGATGGAATTGATGCAAAGAGAGTAGCATCATCTGCATATGCAACAAGCTTGTTTTCTTGGCTGCAGTTAATTCTAATATTCATGTCTTTTCCACCATGAGGCTCAATACTACACCGTATTCTAGAAATTTTATTCCAGCTGTGACCAAGTCATGGAATGATCTTCCTAATCGGGCAGTCGAATTGGTGAAATTTTAAGAGTTCAAACTTGAAGCGAATGTTTTTATGTTGAACAGGTTGACAAAAGCGTCTTTTTTTAGTTTATATGTGTAAGATCTGTTTTAATGATGTTGCTATTCTTAGAATGTTTTATTTCAATTGTTCATTCTTCTCTTGTAGTTTATTTATTTCCTTATTTAATTTCCTGAAACATTTGGCTATTTTTTTACAGTTGACGCCCTTGGACATATAGCGTCCTGCTTTTCAAACTAGATTTGTAGCTTTGGTAATAATAATAATAATAATAATAATAATAATAATAATAATAATAATAATAATAATAATAATAATAATAATAATAATAATAATAATAATAATAATTATGTCAATATCAATCTTAATGACAAAAACCTTTGAATGTACACATGCAATTATCACCCTTATGTGACCATTTTAGGAGCATAAGAATACTGTACTTATGTGGTTCACTAAATAAAGTTAGTTCTTCAGGAACTCGTCATTGATTCATACCTCCTTCGGGCACATCATAGTTTTTTATATAAATGCCAAACGTTTTTGCATTTCTTGAACTGAATTGCCATTGTCACTCACTCTTCTATCAAAATCGCATGAGTGCCAGAAGGGTGTTTATAGATATATTTCATCCTGACTTATGCCAATTTTACTATATTCATCCCTTTAAAGATACTTGTATACACTCTTAGTTGTATAAAATTACATATATTTTATTAATAAAGAAGATAATGTTATGATTACCAGTTGTTGAAGCATACTGGTGAATTACATTTAGCTCACTTTAGATAAGCTAATTTGTCTCGGCATCATAAACTATACTTAATTTACTTGACATCCCCAGAATGCAATCTTTTAATTAAACCAAAAAAATTGACTTTACACAACATATGAAGTCCTCTGTATCATTAACTACATAAACGTTTCTTGTGAAATTCAACATGAAATAAATTAACATACCTGTGATCTGTTGACTTGCAAATTTAACAAAGTCTACATTATAGATATCATATTCAGTCTTGGGATCGGGCAGAAAAATGTAGTTCAGTCTTAGCATTGTTCCATCATATCTTTGATCTTGAATCCAGGACTCTTCAGCTGCTTTTTTCATATCAATGCACTGATATCGCCATCTAATTGAGAATTAGAAGAAGAAAAAATTAGCTCATAATTATATACGTAATGTTACTATTATGAATCTGACGTTGAATAAAGAAACATTTTTCTTTTTCGGATAGTATACTTATGAATAATCTCTGATAATGAAATGCATATGATAATATTGCGTACCATATTGTTGAAATGGATTCAATTTTGAGGATCATGAGAGTGAGTAGCCATTGGGGAGATATACTGTTGGAGCTTTGCTAATGTCAACATTGATTGTGTTGAGTATAATTCTAGAGTACACAAAGAACATGAAACACATACAAGACTACAGTAAATTAATTGATAA
>NC_090725.1:13252503-13255003 GCF_036898095.1 Palaemon carinicauda | reverse complement strand
CAAACTCCCTACCTTCCACTTTACCTATTTTCTAATTACTACTGTGAAAAGATTTTTATATATTACAAGAGATTTTTATTGTTATGCAGAAGGATTAAAAAAAATTAGTTTACTAAGAATTCATAATTCTTTTACTATAAAGTACACAAGTGTCCTACCAATTGGTATAGACACACTAATTCATATTTCCACTCGTAAAATGCATTGGCAATTGAGGAAATAATTATGATTATCTCTATTTATTTAAATCTATAACAACAAAGAAAACATTTATAAAATATACGACTAGTTTCAACAATAGTCACAGATGACCCTGTTTATAAAATTGTATCACATCCCACAATGTCAATCGTCTAATGAAACGAGCATCAGTCTTTATTTTATATAGGCAAAATATGGTTATCAGCTCCAAGCTACCGAAACTACAAAATCCTATACCTCATAGTAATATAAATTTGCTCAAGTAAATTTGATTATATTCTAAATAACAGAAACATAAATCAGTGAGAAGAATGAAACTTATAGATAATCTATGAAAATAAAACAACATTCATAAAACTCCAATATCCTTTGTCTCTTCCATTGCCTACCTCTCTTTAGGTTGTACAGAGGCTACAATTCATTGTCATCGAAACCCATTGTCTCAAAGACACAATTATCTATTAGGACAACTCCCAGAATCTTAAATAAAAATAAAATTCTATTTCATTTGTCTATGACCAACCTTTTCCCAGCCTTCTTTACAGTATTATTGAGAAAACACCGGGACTTTTTTTAGGTCACTTAGGGTTAATGAGTTCCTCAGATTGAGAGAAGAAGGATAATAGGAAGATGGCTTCTATGGTAAACAATGGGTATAAATATGATGGAAGAGGATATTTTGGTTAAGATGAGGTTAATAAACCCATCACGAAAGGTGGAAGAGTCAGAGAGCACAGCTGAGGAATGATAGTCACATTATATGAGCATGTATTTTCTTTTCCTTCTACATCTGATCACATAAGCTTATAGATTGAACATACTGTGTGTTACTTCTAAAGGTGTTACGACCAGTCTTGAGTATGAGGTTCAAGCATCTTCAAATCACTGGAGTACATGATGATGGCTAAATCATCAGAAGCTTATGAACATCATTTAGTAGATGGTTAATGTTCTATTGTATCCTAATGTTCATAAGAGAACAACTCCTCATTTGCCAGCAAATGCTTAGACACTCGAGCTGGTTAGAATCAAGTTAATCTAACTTGGCTAACCCAAAATTAATGTAATTGAAGCATTGTGACTAAATATTAAGCCAGGTTTTATTCAATGTAGAACACCGGAATTTATCCCAAGCTATCTTAAAGTCGAATATTCTCCTGCATTCGTTGACCTCTTAAGCAAGGTCTAACACAAACCTCAAAATTCAAGAAAATACCTTGGTCCATGTGCTGGATGAGAGAGATGATGTTAAGAGAGGAAGACTAATGACTAAATCTGAGTATTTTAAAACCAATCATCCATGGTCTTAGGATGACTTTTAACACTGTCAAAAACAAAGAAAATTCTGATCAGAATTCTATTGTAATTGGAAGTTAAAGGGGTAACTATGTAGAACTAGTTGTGGCTGTTATTTAGGTTAGACTTCCAGGTAACATGAAGTGTCTTCATTACTCATGGATTCTTTAAATAACCAAAAGACAGATGAACTAATATTAGATCTCCTTCAGTAATAGGAACCAATGCAAAGGTGACACTATCATTGGCAACATTGGACCCTGGTGTAGTCTTCACTTCCCAGACTTCCCAAGGGGAAAAACCTGCTGAAAATCTTCTAGTAAACTCTTGTCCTCTCAGTATATGCTTGGGATGTAATTACAAAACTAGGTCCAGTATTTCTGAATATCTAAGAACATCTCTACATCTTCTCTTTAGCATTCAAAACATCCCCAGATGATGTAAGAAATTAAACATTATTTCTTTTCCTGAAACTATTATACCATCTAAGAAACAGCAGCAAATGTATCCTTGTCTCTTGGTCTTTTACCTCAGTTCATAGTAAATTTTCATCTCCTCCAAAACTCCGGTCACAGGTCTTAACCATTTGGCTATCTAATATGTATGTAGCACAACTTTTCTATCAGCGTACTTAAGTATACATGTATCTTTGAGCTCCGTGGTAATCTTAAAGACAATAAAGACGGTCATCTTAACGGTATCAAATATGTATATATATATATATACATATATATATATATATATATATATATATATATATATATATACATATATATATATATATATATACAGTACATATATATATATATATATACATATATGTATATATATATATATATATATATATATATATATATATATATATATATATATATATATATACATGGAGATATACATAAACATATATATATATATATATATATATATATATATATATATATATATATATATATATATATATATATAGAATTGCGCTTACCCAGGTTCTCTCCTAGGTCATTCT
>NC_090725.1:13217503-13247503 GCF_036898095.1 Palaemon carinicauda | reverse complement strand
TCGTCCACATAACATACACAGAAGGGGAGGTCCCCTAAGATGCCATCAATGAGACGTTTAAAAGTGGCCACAGCATTACGAAGGTGAAAACAGGAGTAATTGAAGGTGTATGTACCAAAAGCAGTGGTGAAGGCAGTCTTGGGGATGTCTTCTGGGTTCATAGGCACCTGATAATACCCCTTCAGGAGGTCGAGCATGAAGAAAACCTTTGCTTTGTGCAGTTAGGAGGTCATGTCGGCGATGTTTGGGAGGGGGTAGTGATCCTGTTCTGTTTGCATCTTCCGGCGCCTGTAATCCCTGCACACACGGAGGGAGCCGTCTTTCTTCAGAACGATGTGTAAGGGTGACGACCATGGGCTGGAGGCCTTTTGGCAAAGGCCCATTTCCTTCATTTTGGAGAAAGTCTGTTTGTCGGCTGCCAATCGTTCCGGTGCCAGATGTCTGAATTTTGCGAAGACTGCGGGTCCTGTCGTCTTGATATGGTGACAAATACCGTACTTGGCAGGAGCCGTGGGCGTTTGGCGAAGTTCTGGACGGAAAACTTCCGGGTACGACGTGAGGAGATGGACATAGGCATCCGTGGGTGTGCTGCTATGGAGAGCAAGGTTGGAGGGGGTCGGTTGAAGAGGTGTCGACAAGTACAAGTCTCTGTTGACCAATCGTGGGTGGGCGACATCGACCAGAATGTGGAAATGAGATAGGATATCTGTTCCGAGGATTGACAATGTGACGTCAGCAACGAGAAACTTCCAATTAAATTTACCGTTTTCAAACAATAATGTGAGGTTCTCGTAACCGTAGGTGGGTATCGCAGATCCGTTGGCAGCTACCAGGCGGACGTCGGCAGACGTAGACAGACTATGTCATACCCTGAAGAGTTCCCTTGGCAAAGGAGAACGACAAGCACCCGTGTCTATCAAAAATCGCACGCCCGTTCCTGCATCATGTAAAGGAAAAGATTAGAAACACGGGATGCCACCGCCACGAGCGATGGCCTACTTACACGTTTTTTGGCCACTAACAATCCTTGGCACATCTCTTCGCAGCTGCCCTGAATCTGTAGTGGTAGTAGCAAAACTGCGGCCGATGGGCGGTAGTAAGTGGCTGTAGAAGTCGTTGGTTGGGGCGCGGGTGAGTGGTGGGTGATGGGTGGCTTTGTCGCTGCTCCGGCTCGTCACTGGGTATGCGTGTATGTCCTACGGCATTCACATCAGCTTCGGTTGACGTTGAATAGGCGTCCTCTTTATCAGGAGTGGAGGCGTTGATGGAGGTCTTGAAGGTCGTGAAGTGGCTGTCCATAATGGCGTCGGCATTGGTCATCAAGTTTTTTATTGGTAAACTATCGACATCGGGTATGGCAGGGCATACAGGTTCGGGTAAACGGCGTATCCAAAGGGCACGAAGTAGGTTCACCTCATGAGGAGAGCCGTCTGCGGAAGGTTGCAGGCGAGCGATACTGTTCATTTCCCTGAGGGCGATGAAACCCTTTGGTCTCCCAATGGTTGTTAAGAGAGCTGAAAAAGCTGGCGACGACAAGTACTGCTGCAGAAGGTATGTTTTGAGGGCGTCATACGCTATTGGGGTGTCTCCTTGTTCACAAAGCTAGTCGGATATTTCCAGGAAGGTGTCCTAGGGTATTGTCGCGAGACATAATCTGCTTTGGTGGTTGAGCGAGTCACGCCCTTGATGTGGAACTGGACTTCTGCACGCTGAAACCAAGCAAACGCCTCTCCGCTGGCGAACGACGAAAGTTTCAATGGAGCGGCGCCAACTTCCATGGAGTCCGCCATAGTACCAATGACGGAGTGGCGGGGAGCGTGGAAGGCGGGAGGAGCGAGTCGACTTCCGGTGTCACCAATGTGACGAGCCGAGAGAAGGTTGTGACTCAAAGGCAAGATGAAAGCAACTGAGTAACTTTATTACAGAACATCCGTTTATATATACATAAACTCCAGGCAAAAAGGGCATAAAAGACATAACAGGCAATTTCATGTTCAACCGACACTGCACCGGTTAACAGTTAACGGTGAGAAAAACAGACATGTTATTTCAGGTCCTTATCAGTGCGAGGGGAGAGTGAAGATACAAGCATAATATATACACAAAATTAAATGTCATTACTATATACGATCGTGTGACACACGGTTGGTACAGCCGTAACCAGAGAGAGAGATCCAATATAGTACTGTCTGACCAGTCAAAGGATCCAATAACTCAAGCGGTAGTATCTCAACGGGTGGCTGGTGCCCTGGCTAATTACTACAGCATGTACAGTACCAGTAGTATTAGCAGGAGTATAGTAGATATAAAGATATTTAAGAGTCAGACACAAATCCACTAGTAATTCTTTAATACTCAGTTTTGTCACCTAAAGCTGCTTTTTTAAGCCCATGAATTTTAAGCAAATATTTTACAAATTAATTCTATTTCAAAAGTGCTTTTGTTAACTCTTTCAAGTGAACCTGTATTAGCTTAAACCAGACTTTAGAACATATGTGTTTTCTATAAGGACTAACCTTATTTTCCGGCGCACCATCTGTGGCAGTATAATACTTATAATCTCCATCCGTTACGGTTATACTAAATGTATAATCGCCATCATGTGGTGGATGAAAATATCCTGAAAGATAAATCATAAACATCACTGACATAATTCTACTATTATGTTTCTGTTTATCTTTGATAGAAAAATGTTTACCGTTAAGATATAAGGAATTATGACAGTTGCTGAAATTCAGCCTCAAAATTTTGACGGACTCATAAACAATAATGTCCAAGGATTAGAAATATCAATTTGGAAACCATAATGAACACTGCAAGAAAAAGTTAAAAGAACAAAATATTTCTTTTGAATGGGAATTAAAGTCCGTTAAACTGAACATTTTCTTCTTGTTTGGGGATATTTTAAGTTAACTTGTGAGTAAAACTATAATTTTCAGATCCTTATCAGAGGAATATTTTTTCCTGCTAACTAAAACAAACATAATTCAAGAAAGTTGACAGACATAATTATCGATGGTAATTTAGCACCTTAAAATTGATTACCCATCGCAAAAATATAAATTTCAAAGATTCTGTACAGCACTCTTCTAACGCCCCCCCCCCCCCACCCACCCACAAGACCTATTCAAATATTGAAAAATTATTAAAACTAAAGCGTTGAATCCATCATAAGAAAATGCCACTAAAATCATACATAATATCCTCTCCAAAAGTATGTAGAAGTAGAAATCATAGTCCTCCTAAACTAAGTTTCCTTAGAGTGTCTGCAGTCTTTCAAACCTGATTGTAACTCTCACCCGTTCCTTTAGTCTCGGTGAGTAATCAATAACTATGCTCCCTAATATATGAACATTAAAATAGAAGAGGTTTCATATTCAAAGGGACCATTCACTCTCCCAAAATAGCAAGTAATCATTTGTCATTATTTCTATATGTAAGGCAAACATAGTGTCGTGACATATATCTGGACCATATTTCTATACCTCCAAGGAAATATAGAACTTCAGTTTACAGCCAGAAATTATTTTGATTCAAATTATAACCTGACCTCTGATCATTAGATAAAGACTATCAAATATAAATGGAAAAGTCATCAAAATTGATTTAGCAACTTTTTGTTCCCCTAGTGAATCTTCTTCTTCACTTGCAATAGAACCCATAATCATGGAATTCAATGAAATCTTATTTCTATTGGTCTACACTTATTCAATTACAAACATTGAATGAAGCCTTTTGTGTGCATCACACGAAGTTTGGTCATGTAAGTTTTGTATATCAGATATCAAGTTTTCACACATACACTTTGTCAATTAGCAGGACTCTAGCGGTGTTCCATTATAGTGTTTGTTTCTAGCTAACTATAAAAATGCATGTCATCTCAGTACCAGAATGCATATAGCCTTCTTTGTCAGAGAGGCTTTCACATTATTCATATGAAACAGGACTAGAGGAATGCTGTTCCTCAGTAGTCCATACTCGTTCTTTGATTGATTGATTGATTCTTATTCTTCAAGTAAGCAAAAAAGCCAATCAATTGGGGAATGAGTTCTCATGGCAAATAGCCCAAGAAAGCTTTCATTTAGGCTTTGTAGGAAATAGAGCAAAATCATGTGCAAATGACAGGCCTACAACTAGAGACAGGACAATAGACTGAGATTCCAATTAGATTTCATCATGTACACATCAAAATGGTAGGACTTCTTCTGATTGGAACCACACAATATAGATGTGACGCAGGATGTTTTCTCACAGTTTACACAGACTTATGCCATGCTTTTTGTTAATCTATTTTGAGATTTGCTTGTCCGCAAGTGATTATGAGCAATATTAGAAGAGAATTTCTAAACTGACTAATAAAAGACATACAGACAAAATGTAAATTGAACATTTTTCGTAGCTGTGCAACGGCTGTTAGTTAATGGATTTGCAGAATTGCATAAGAATGAAAACCCTACATTTCCTTGTTGAGAATAACCAAACCCATTAGTTTGAAATGTTGCTGAGTTGGCTTTGAATACTTGTAACGTTTTGAGAAAAGTCACACCTTTTTAGTGCATGAAGATGGTCCTGTGCTTTCGTATAATGGGATAATAGACGCTCAACAAGGAGCCACTTATACCTTATAACAATATTAAGTCTATTTTGTATAATTTAGCAATGTGAGTGATATATGTAACTCAAAAATGTTTGTTAAGAGAAAATGAGTAATACAGCAATGGTTACGATAAGTGAAGCTGAGTGCAGTTGGTAAAATATTTGTTTGTGATGGCATTTACACTAAAAGTTGCAACTAAAATCATGTAAAGTAGAGCAACAGTGTAGGATCCATGTTATTTCAAAGATTTTAAAGCCACTAAGGAAATATAGGATTCGGGGTGGTGAAATTGGCCACCCAGAATTATTTAACAATTGAGACAGTGTAATACAGTACAAGGAATCTGACGCTTTGTATCCCTGCTGATTGAACTATGAAAACCATACAGAATTAGTGTAACCTCACGCTGCTAATAATTTGAATATTACTACGAGAGAATTTACAGAAGAAAGTAGATGATCTTTTTATTTTTTAATTATTACTTGTGAGATCATACAACACAGTAAATTTTGTACGAATTTATTCTACAGTAACTAATTACTCTAAATGGTCGGAAAAATAGCTAAACTACAGTCTAATGTGACTATAAGATGGCGCTACTTTGAGGTTTGAGAATTCTAGAAAAGTTTGGAAAAGTTGTTTTATAAAGTGGTCCACCTCTGAATGTCTAATAACTTTTCACAATTGTCAACTGATAAAAGCAAGAAGACTTTTACGCAGATGTTTTTTTTTTTTATCTAGGACATGAATTCCCGATAAATTTCCAGTGTTAAGAGGTGATGTAAGAAAGTAACATGGTTGGGAGATGGGAGAATGGAAATAGAGGCTATGATGCACAATGGCTGGAAAATTCATTGTCATTAAAATTGTCAAATGTACAAACAAGCGCAATTAATCTCTTATGTTTCTTTTGTCAATTTGTAAAATTGCAGAGCAGAAAATCTGTGTTTTTAATGCTTTGAATAGAGGATTGAATTTAACAAAAGTCTCCTAGATCTTGGATGAAATGGTATCATATTTAGTTAATATCTAACTTTTTGTTGTTAACTTTACCCTGATTGATATTCTCATGTTTGAGGCTGTAACAGGTATGGGAACTGGAGCATTTGTATTTAATAAGCTAATTGTTCTTGGATGTGTCTGTGCCTGATTACTTATTATGTGGAAGAAAACTAGCAACGGAGTTTATTGAGAATCTGGAGAAAGTTAAAGACCATCTCCTGAGGAGATGAAGAAATTGAATGTTTGATGAATTATGTCCAATAGTTTTGTTATATATTTGAGCTGTTGTTTATACGGAGTTTGAATCTTTATGTAACATGTTATTTTATACAAATTCTTGTATACACATTCTTGGTATATTTTGAGGCTGTAACAAATATCGAAATTCTAGCATTTGTATTTGATAAGCTAATTGTTAGTGGATATGGCTGTTCCTGGCTACTTATAATGTGGAAGAAAACTAGCTATGAAGTTGAGTGAGAATCTGGAGAAAGTAAAAGACCATCTACCCTGACCACTCGGGTCAGCTTCACTTTTAAATCCCGAGGACATGAAGAAATTGAAAGTTTATTAAATTGTGTACAAGAGTTTCGTTCCATACTTGAATTGTTGTTCATTAGGAGTATTAATCTTTATGTAACATCTGATTTGATAGAAATTCTTGTATACACATTCCTAGTATTTTTTTTTTTTTTCTGATTCAATCATGCCCTTTGACAGGCAGATGTTGCCGTAATTTCTACAGAAACATAGAATTCTGTGAGGTGAAACTGGCCACCCCAAATTTCTCAAGTTATTTTATATCTACTTGTATCAACATTTTAGTGTAGCCTCTATTAGTTAGTTATGCTATGCTGTTACTGGAATTTTCGACCAAAGCTGCCATACCAGCTGATTCACAAAGCATTATCATCAACATCAAAGAACATGCACTCGATCAACATACTTTCGATCATGGCCTAAAGGGAGCAAAATAAGCTGGGTGTAAAACGCCATTAAGTGTTGTCTTTGCAGCACCTCTGTTTTAAATAATAACAAAGCAATCAAGAAAAAGATTGCGTTTCATTCAGTGAACGCAATGACAGATATATTTTTTCTTTCAATTCCGATATTAGATTTTTTCTGTCGCTTTTATTGCCTCTATATTACATTCTTGTTATATATTTTTTGCCTTTCTGACATTCTATTCCTCTATTTTATTTATCTCAAACTTAGAACTGGAAATAAATTACAATGATATTAAACCATGAGCATGACTTATAGTGCATTTATCTTATCTACTCTTAATTGGCTTTTTACTCTCATAAAAGATTTCGGTTTACATATATCTTTGTACGTTTTTATGCATTAATTCTAATCATGGTATTGTTTATCGTAAGTGTACAAAGGAAAATACTGGTAAACATCATATCTGGTCCTTTTTTATAATAAATTTTCATAAATATGAACATTTTTATTTTGCAAATCTGACTATTTCAACATAAAACTATACGTTAAAATAGGATAGCTTTATCAGGAACAGAGCTGCGAATGGGAGAAAAATATCTGTTGTCATGCTAATGGTCGTATACTAAGCAAAACGCCGAGGAGAGATTTTGATATTTGGGGATAGGGTGACTTTTTTACTGTTTGTATACTGTATAATTCACAAGACTAGTGAAGGTTTAGATAACACATGTTTATGTAGAATGACCTTGAAAACAACGGGAAAAACTGACTCTCCTACAGTGTACGTGTATTTAAGAAAACTATAAATAACTGTTGTATCTAAATGAATGGCGTTGATGGCACCATCTTTAGTTACATTTTCAATTTGGTAGTATCCTCTCATATGAACAACTGACTTATTCCAACCTCCATCTTGATTTTCTTGAAAAAGAGAGCATTCCAGAATACGTCCCCTTGTCTTTGCTATGAAATCTTTCCCTACGTTAATTACATCCACAAGTCTTCTCAGGGTTTTTTCCTCGCAACTGTTAGTAATGAGGCTGGGTCTTGGAGTTATCATACAGGATTCTCTATCATGTCAGGCTATGAGTTTGATTAGATTTCCTCAATTAAAACCTAAAAAAAAATAACAGTTTGTTTCCTCCCTACCGAAGATATCGATATAATCTAAATAGGGGTTTGTGGTGAAACAAATGTAGTTATCAAAATCTGAACCAATATGTTTCATACAACCCAATTATTTCTATTTGAATTGACCACCTGCTGACATTACTAACTAGGAAACTATACAAAACTGAAGCATTTGACTTCTGGAGGCAGAAGAATCACCATGTGAATGAGTGCGTGTTACCTCATTCCCATTTTCATTTACTTCAAAAATTTTAACTGAGAAGGCAGAGATTTTTCCAACCACAGTATATAAAAAACCTCTCTTATCGAAGAGTCATTTCCCAAATGTAGAACATTTGTATTATGGTATTTACCCCCCATCCAATAGATTGGTCAAGTTACTAGCTTACTCTTGCCAGTATATGTACTGTATATGGACCCAGAAAAACCATTAATCAGGAATTAAAGTGAGGCGTATTAAGAATGCATTTTATGATGGTAGTGAAGTGTGTATCAGAGTATGCTGGAAGAAGAGTGATTAGTTTGATGGGAGACAAATTCCTAGGCAAGGAAGTGTCATATTTCCAGTGGTTGCTCAACATCTCCATAGACGAAGCCATGTGAGGGACCAGAGAAAGAACATTGGATGGATGTAGCACAAAGTTGTAGGATAAGAAAGATATATTAAATAGGTGATGTTATGATACTGTGATGATTGGGGATAATAAGCGGGTAGAAGTTTAAAATAGTTTTCGAGAAGAGAAAATTGAGGGTAAAATGAGAGCTGGAGTAAAGTAATGAGAATAAATAGGAACGAGGAAGATGTACTAATGAATATCATCATCCACAGTGAAAGAATGGAAGCTGCTCAATCCTATAAGAATCTTGGGGTAAATATATTGAATGTCTGGCAAGATGAGAGAAGAGATGAGTCTGTAAAGAGGATGAGAAAAAGAGAGAGAATTACGCTTGATGAAGGCTAGTAAGAGACTTAATATGTGGGAATGTATGATGAGAATGTTGAGCCAACTCTCCTTGATTCGTATGAATTCATACCTGAAAGCTTTCCCAGCGTCATCTCCGTAATATCCAATTCAAATTGGGCATCATCATAGACAACACTTTTATAGTTGACGTGAGAGGAATTGAGCTGGTTCCAGGCTTCTACGTCATCCATGCTATTGATGCTTACACCAGTCCACTGTTCCCATAGGAGGCCTCGTTCACCTGTTCGTAAAAGATGGCTTTTGAAAATATACTTATATTATATATATATATATATATATATATATATATATATATATATATATATATATATATATATATATACATATATATATACATATATATACTGTATATATATGTATATATACGTATATATATACTTATATATATACATTTATATATATATATATATATATATATATAGAGAGAGAGAGAGAGAGAGAGAGAGAGAGAGAGAGAGAGAGAGAGAGAGAGAGAGAGAGAGAAATCAATATATATATCTATGATTTCATGTCACGTGACAAAACACTACATATCTTGATCATTTACAAAACTTATAAGTAATAAGTATATCGCAATATATATGTGTGAAGCCTTTTCTAATGTATGTATTACAAAAATAGCTAACTTTACTAAGACAAAGAAAGGAAGCACAATTCTTGCAAACATGTGTAAAATAATGATATCCTAAAGCATCTAACATGCTAAGGAAACTATTTCATAGTGAGGCTGAAATTAATCATGATTTATGACTGCTCTACAACTATGCTATTATTCTTCGAGCTGATGAAGTTGTGTAACGTTAACCAATATCAAGAAATTCGTACAATAAAGAAGCTGAACTAAACCATAACTAAATTCAGAAAAAGTTCATATAAATATGGAAGTTATTGGTAACATATATTTATATTTGTTCGTTTAAAGACCTTCGTACTAAGAAATTCTATATGTCACCTAATGAGTTTAACTGTGGAAAATCTTTAATTCTATTCTGTATACGAGTCGACAAACACCAGTTTCCCATCTCATGAACTATAAAAATTTCTATCTAAGAAAGGCTAGGATATATTTCTTGTAAACCAAAACGCATTCAAATCATTAGTTTTGCTAAGGTCATTTTAATGGAATTTTTAACACCTATGCACGAAATATATTGTATTGTACCCTTTCCCTATTCTGATATTCCTTACGGAAGAAGCAAAATAAGAAATAAAACCAAAAACTATGCTCTACGAATAGCAATAACAACAAACAACAAAAACACCAATATTATATTTTTTTTATAAATATTCAATAGAGAGAGAGAGAGAGAGAGAGAGAGAGAGAGAGAGAGAGAGAGAGAGAGAGAGAGAGAGAGAGAGAGAGAGAGATAACAATTGACAACAATGCATTGCTTATTCACTTCTTTGCCATCGCATGCTAATTATGTAAAAAGTACAATGTAAATAAAATACACACAAAAATGTTTATGATGGTATACATATCATGAGTGAGAGTAAACAGGAATGCTTAGCTATAATAAAGAAAATAGAATTAAGATTAACTTCGGGCAAAAATAACATCAGGTGACCTTTATCAATATTAATTTTTTTGCATTCCAGTAAATCCAAAATAATGCTATTCATAATATCATATAGTTTTTATATTGTAAAATCGTTTTACTAAGCTATGGCATGTCATTAGATTTTATATTTGGAAATAATGTTTACATTTAAAGCAAATAATCTCCCCGAGAAATTTCCTGTTAGATCCAAAATTAAATAATCAACTTCAAATAATGATACTTGATACTTTAAGGGTAAACTTATTAACATTATAATTACTATTAATAAAGAAAGTGTTATATGTACTGCCCGTTTCGTCAGTCTCTACTATGAAACAGCTATCACACACTGTAGCCCGTACTAAAATAGAAAATGTTCCTTAAATACTAAAACGCTTTGTGACTTTTTTTTTAATGAAAATACCTGCTGCTGGGCCAGTTTTATCTTCACTTGGTGTTAAACAACGGATTATATCGTCAGTAACTTCTTGAACTTGGCAAACAGATCCACCAACCTTTACCTGTAATCAATCACAAAATGTTATTTTTCGTTGCATTTGAATTTAGACAAAAGATCAATTGTTCACAGTATCTGTAAAAAAAAAGAGAGAGAGAGAGAGAGAGAGAGAGAGAGAGAGAGAGAGAGAGAGAGAGAGAGAGAGAGAGAGTTGGGGAAATCTATGAAATAGTTAATGAGACAGCTGAAAATGACATATCAACTGTTCCACGAAATTTAAGTGGCATATATTATTCCAAAGTTCGTGTTGCTGGAGTTTGGATTTTGCCTGACTACAGTCTACGATATAAAACTCTTAAGGTGGTGTTGTATATGAAATTTCTTTCCTTAAATATTCATTCACAGTTCAATGACCTATCATGACAATGAGTAACTCTATCTTCCTGGACTACAAACAAATAGGTTTAGAACACCATGCTTGGTAAGGTTGCTTATCGAATAGTGGTATTACGTTATTTAAAATGAATAACTAAAACAATAAAAATAGCTCGAGAAACTCGTCGCTTTTCATACAATTAAATCCTTAAACATCTTTTTTTTAATTCTTAAAACTTTTCCACATTACTATGACTACTTGAAAGATTACGGTAGATATTAATGGAAAAGGAAACTTGCTTTTTCTGTAACTGTTTTCATAACTATATCCCCAAACTGAAAATGCGTCAGAAGTTTAAAAAGGATCTTTATTTTACTTCACCGAGTCCAACCTTTAAATAAATAGGCAAATATATATCATTACTTTATTCGTTATGATTTTTGTGCGTAGGCTATCTATTAGCTTAATTTATTGATATATCCTAATTATAGATATTTCTTGATTTCACGTTTTTTTTTTTTTCTTCTCTTTTTTTGGTATCAAATATATAAACTTTTTTTAGGAATAAACTTGGAAAGTTGATTCAATGTTGGTAACATATTGAATATGTTATTTACATAGAGAATGAAGTGTCCACAAGATTTATCTTTCTTTTTCAGGATATGTTTCCAATTCTTGCGGAGTGAACGAGAACTAACCGATTCCTAACAAAATATGTGTATATAATTATGTTGAGGATAATCGTGATTGTTATCCTCTAAAGTCGCCCAGTGATTTCGGTTAACGAACAGACTTTGGTTGGTGGAAGTAAGGAAGCACACTACTTTAATTGAACTGTCTAAAACTTTTAGTGAAACTGATGCTCCAATAGAATTCCAACATTGGACCTTTGGGGAACTTGCATGTAGCCTATACTCTGTATTCCATATTCATGTGTACAAAACTTTTGAGTTACATAATAATCTTTATATACTTCTTTCTGTCTGCGTAATTTCAGTCAGTTATTGAAGACTCTCCAGATCAAGTTCATTGGTTCATAAGTGATAATTTCCTTTGGCGATACAATTACGTTTACCTTTGTCGTTTTCTCTTAGATATTTCTTTCTTTGTTAAAAGAGGCTTAGATTATAAGAGTAGTTTCATACATTATTTACTCATTACGCAGTATCATTATTACTCCTAGACACCTATAATTTCAAAAGAACAAAAATAAGTTGTTCGGTTTAATTATAATATGCACATATTAGATTTGAAAAAAAAAAAAAAAAAATCTTGAAATATTAGAATTTTTTGTTTGAAATTATCTCAATGTCCAGATATCTCGTTATATCTGTTCTTCATCACGTGATATAATAATTGATTGATTGATTTAAGGTTTTCTGACAGTCTGGCATCCAAGGTCATTGACGCCGAAGATGATATAATAATTTAGGTTATTTTAATTTTGGTTATTCTTAGTAATACTCGTAATTCAGATAAGAAATGAAATGTAAAAAAAAAAATTCTGTTGGTTAAATCGTCATCATTTTGGGGTAGTGGCGAGAACAAAATGTACAATTTTTTTTTTCTTTTCTATTTACGCTATTGTGTATGACTTGGGCACTGGAATTTGTTGATTTTTCTGTTTTACCGTATAAAATAGAGTTGGAAATAAGTTTTCTGAGCAAAATTATTGTTATTTCTTATATTATCATTGAAACCAAATGTTGGCAAGGTTTATAAAATCCACTTGCCATGTATTTAATCAGAACTCTCCTATATATCTTTTAATATTACTGGCTTTTAAATTCATCAAATTGCATATCAAGAATGAAAAGAGACCAGAAACAGGACATAAATGTTTGAAGTACGCAAAGAGCTTTACAAATGCAACTCGTTATCAAGCAATAACTGAAGACATATCAATATTTTTATGATACTAATCGTCATAAAAAACCTTGCCCCAAATCTTACATAGAAGCCATGGTAAATATGCATAAAAACGAAAAGAAACCTAAATCATAATAATAGCTGCAAAAGTTAAATAGCTAGTGTAAAAGACAAGCAAAGTAGCGAGGATGATAAAAACGAATATCTTAACTTGTATTCAAAGTTGAAATACTAAAGCCTAATGCCGGTTTATCTATATTTATCTGCTGAAAATGAAAAAACAAACACATGAAAAATCTCTTTGAGTAACATGTCCACGGAATTACTATTTTCTTACTTCTGTAGTCTGAGTATTAAAATCAAATTATCATTATGTTCCAAACGATAGGTAATACTTGAGACTCACCTCTGTAGTGCCTGGATTCGGATCAAATCCTACACCGTTTATGGTTAGCAGGGTGCCACCAGTAGATCCTCCAGTATTCGGGGAAATACCAAAGATACCTGAAAAGAAAACGAGTTACTGGAGACCATAACAAGTTGTTTAGCCTTTGAGTATTTTGATAAAAAAGGAATAGAACCTGTGACCTGAGCAAGTAGGTTTGACATAGGAGATTTGTTTAAAAAAGAAATAAAAAATCTATACAATATTTGACCTTTACTGGTTAGGTTATCAGTAAATAACTATATAAACATTTCTCCTTTTTATCAAAGTGAAATAATGATCAAAATAATTATGAGGAGAGATTATGGTACACTTTGAAATAAATATAAAATTAAAAAGAACGTCATAAAATAAGAGTAATATCGATACTGACAATAATACAGCAGACTTTAAAAAGACGGTCTTATAGTTAGAAATTATATACTTATTATTGGAAAGGATAATCAGAACATAAAAATGCTTGGTGATAACAGTTTTACAGTAAGCAGAGTAATGAGAAACTCAATTTTCCTCATACCTGTTTTCCTGAGGCTAAACTAACTAATTTCGCTTTTTGGCCCCGTTAAATTAAAACATTCTTGCGGGACCTTGATGCTTATGAAGGCAGAGACCCAGATGACATTTTTACTTTGTTTATATAAAGACTACTAGGACTTGCGAGCAATATCGTCAAAAAATTCAAACAAAATCAGATATGAACTATCAAGTTTATACAGTTTGGTTTATTAACAGTACAGGGAAGAGCGAATGATAAGGTAACAATCAAAATCATTACAGAGTACGAACGTATATGGAATATGTGCGGCACATGGCTCCCCCCTTAAAAATTATATACAAGTGAAATAGGGCGCCCTGCTCTTGAGAGGCGTACTGTAGGCAGGTGATCTGGCAAGAGATATGCAAGTTTTAGGTGATCAATGAAGACCAGTCTTCCTTGACACTCATGTTACTTAGGGGCTTCTTAGTGTTGTTGGAAAGGAAAACATGCATTGACGAATGTAGATCCATCGGTATGTGCTGCTTAGCTGGGGGCTTGTAAGTCTGGCAGCTTGGAAAAAATTTTCCCATAACGTGACATAGGCGCTGGAGATTTCGGAGGAGGTTGCAGACAGAAAAAAAAAATCGGTAGGGACGACCAACCGGTCGCCATACATTATTTCAGTTGCCAAGACATCCAGGGTATCTTTTGGGAGTGGTCTTTAATCCCAGGAGGACCGAGGGGAGCTGTATAAACTAGTTGGAGTCCTTACAGCAGGATATCAAAGCTGCTTTGAGGGTGCGATAAAAAAAAAAAACGTTCAACCATTCTATTGGCAACATTGTTGTAGGCAGTTCCCTGATGTAGAGTGATTCCCAGGAGGTTTGCTAATGATGGTCACAATTGGGAGGTGAAAGTGGCTCCCCTATTAGAAGTAATATGCTCAGGGATACCAAATCTCGTTATCCATCGTGAGATTAAGGCAGATGTACATGAGGTGGACATTGCAGTTTCCATGGGAATGTCTTCCGGCCAATTACAGGTCGATGACAGTAAACAACAGGTAGTGATGTTCTTGTGATGTGGGTAGGGGCCCAAATACGTCGACGTGAATGTGAGCAAAAAAACGTGAGGTTGAGGAAAGGTGCTCATTCCTGTATCCGTATGTCGATGTACTTTTGAAGTTTGGCATGAAGTACAGACCATGCCATGCCAAATAAACTTTATCTTCAGTAGTTGTGCAGTAGCCCATGAATGATGTCAAACACCTGTTGGCTGGCGTATGGTAGCAGGTATCAACTGTCTAGGTCTACCAGTACTGACATCACAGAGGAGGGTGGCGTTGAGTTGGAGTCTTCAAGGATGCCCAACATGCTTGGTACTCATTGTGCTTCTGCCAAGGCATTATAATCCACCAAGTGGATGGCGGCCAATGTGTTTCTTGAAAGGGCATCAGCAATGAGATTCCTTTACCCAGGGACATGTCGAAGGGTGCAATTGTATATAGCCATGTGGCCCGTGTGAACGACTAAGGAATTACCTTCCAGGAAGTGGCAAACGTGACGAACAGCCAAGTGCACCGCCAGTAATTTGCAGTCAAAGGTAGATTAGCCGGACTTCGCCTTGACCAGTTTTCTACTGAAGAAGGCCTATGGGCAGGACGAGCAGTGGTTGATAAGGCATGCTTTGCATTGCATAAGGCCTCTTCTTGAAGGTGACCCCACTTCAGGTCTTTTGGCTTCTCCTTGAGGGAGAAGTAGAGGTGGGTAAGAGTGGCAGCGATGGCTAGCTGAAAACAGTGATAATAGTTGATCATGACCAAGAATTCTTGCAGTGCTTTGACAGTCGAGAGTGTGCTACCTTCTCAGGGAGGGAATGGACTCCTTCAGGAGTGATGCAGCACCTTAAGAACAATATTTTGTTGGCTCCAAAGGTACATGTGCCGTATCGGACTACAAGGCCCATCTGTTGTACCTAATCAAGGAATGGAGTTGTTCCTCTTTAAACAAGAGAACACAAATATGTCATCTACGTAACATACACAGAAGGGGAGGACCCCTAAAATACCATCCAAGAGCTATTAAAAAGTTAGCCCAGTATTATGAAGGCCAAAACAGGAGTAATTGAAGGTGTTTTTCAATAAAAGTGGTGGGGATGGCAATCTTGAGGATGTCTTCTGGGTCCATGGGCACCTGATAATATCCCTTCACGAGGTTGAGCGGGGAGCAACCCTTCACTTTGGCCATGTAGGTCACGTTGGCGATGTTTGGGCTCGGGTAGTGATCTGGTTCTGTCTGCATGTTCAGGCGCCTGTAACTCCCTCATGGACGTAGAGATCCATCTTTCTTCAGAACGATATGTAAGGGTGACGACCATGGGCTTGAGGCCTTTTGCCAAAGTCCCCTTTCTTCCATTTCACCGAATGTTTGTTTGGCAGCTGCCAAACGATCCAGTACCAGATGCCTAAATCTGGCAAACACGGAAGGCCTTGTCATCTTGATATGGTGATAAACACCATTCTTGTCGGAACCATGGGCGTTTGATGAAGTACTGGAGGGAAAACTTTTGGGTAAGATAGTAGTAGGTGGCCATGGGCCTCCGTGGGTGCGCTGATTTGAAGAGCGAGGTTGGAGGGGGTAGGATGAAGAGGTGTAAAGGAGTATGAATTCTAGTTGACTAACCGATGGTGAGCGACATTAACCGGGAGGTGGAAATGTCATAGGATATCTGCACCGAGGATTAGCAATATGATGTTAGAAACGAGGAAATTCCCATTGCATTTGTCGCTTCTAAATGATAATGTGAGGGTTTCATAACCGTGGGTGGGCATCCCAAATCCGTTTGCAGCTACTAGGCAGACATCAGCTGACTTAGACAGACTACATCATGTCCTGGAGAGTGGCCATGGCAGAAGAGAACAGTAAGCATCCGTTTATACCAAAAATCACATGCCCATACCTGCAGCATGTAAAAACAAAAGATTAGTGATAGGGGAGGCTGCCGCCACAAGCGATGGCCTACTTACACGTTGTTTTGGCCACTGACAACAATTCACACATTTCTTTGCAGCAGCCCCGAATAGTTAGTAATAGTAGCATAACTGTGGCCGATGGGCCTCAGTAAGGGATTGGAGAGGTCATTAGTTGGGCCCTAAGCAATGTGGGAGACTTTGTCGCCGATCTGGCACGTCACGGAGCGGGCATCTGTATCCTACCACATTCACATCTGCTTTGGTCGATTTTGAATAGTTGTCCTCTTCATCAGAGGTGGAGGCTTTGAAGAAGTTCTTGAAGGTAGTGTAGTAGCTATCCATAAGGGCGTTGAGTTTGGTCATCAGGAGCTTCATGGACCAAATATTGGCATCGGGTATGGTAATACATACAGGTTTGGGTATGCGTCGTGGGCACGAAATGAGGAGAGCCATCTGTGACAGGTTTCAGGCAATCGATACTGGTCATTTCCCTAAAAGCGAGCGACACCATTTGGTTTGCAAACAATTGTTAAAAGAACTGATTAAGTTTGGCTATGCGGGCAGCTGGTATGGCGAGTACTGTTTCAGAAGGTATTTTTTTAGGGTATCGTACGCTATTGGGGGGTCCTCTTGCTCTCAAAGCCAATCACAGATTTCCCAGAAAGTGAAACTTGGGATCACTGTGAGATCATAATTTGCTTTGGTATTTGACTGAGTCAATCCCTTGATGCAAAATTGGACTTCAGCACCCTGGAACCAGGTGAACACTTATCCACTGGTGATGGGCGGTAGTTTCATTGACGTGGTGTGTACCGAAGAGGCAGGTTCGGTGGGCGGCATCTACAAACAGTAGGGCACGGCAGTGAGGGAGCAGGTGGGTGGGAGCAGACACTCCAGTGGTCACCAATGTGCAAGCGAGCAGTTAGGCTACAACTGAGTCCCGAAATGAATGCAACTAAACTTTATGAAATAGACATCGAGCTTGAATACTAGGACTTGCGAGCAAGAATTTCACAAAAATTCAAACAAAATCAGCCATGGACTATCAAGTTTATAGAGGTTGGTTTACAAACAGTGCAGGGAAGAGCGAGTGATAAGATAACAATAAGAACCATTATAGTGTATGAACGTGTATAAACTCGTGCGGTATATTATTGATTTCTTAGTTCATATTCATATGTTGTTTGTTACTCTTTGCAAGTTAACAAGATGTTCTTTTTTGCACTTATCAGGGAATTGATAATGTTACTTCTTAAGGCAAATATGTTTGTGGGAACTCTAGTCCTGCTGATGAACACTTGATTTACATAACTCCCATATTATCTAAATATATTTAATGTCTTTTGGAAAAACGTCTAGATAGGTATGCTAAGGGTAACAATAAGTTCTCTAGTTTGTAATTTGAATTTTGCAAGGGCCTTGAAGGATGTGAGGCCCCTCTTATAGTTTTCAATGCTATACAGAAATTTCTTGATTATGGCCAGGAAGTTCATATGTTCAAGCCTTGGTATTAGACCTGTCTCTGACCATGAGATCAAACAATTATAAGTAGGTGTGTCTTTTCTTAGTATCATTATTGAGTTTTTAAGTAGTAGATTACAGAGACTTGCTGTTGATGAGCACGCTAGTAAATATAGGAATGTGTTATCATACTATATACATATGATATGCGGTTTGGCCGAGAAAAGAAGCTCGTAGCATATGCAATTTATATTATATTGCTGAGAGTAAAGCTAGGCTGACACTTGCACAATTCTGTGGCACGCATTGGCGTGACTTGAGTCGTGCCAGTGAGTAAACTAGTCGTAAACTGGCGTGAAGTGTGCATAAACCCGTCGTGACTGCGCGCCATGTCGGGACATGAATTTTAAAATGTCCAAAATTTTGGTCACGACAAAATTTTGCGATCGGGTCATGAACTATGCGCAAACTGTTCATGAACTCACTGTGACCTCTCGGGACGATGCAGGAGGATGCGTGCCAGTGCGTGGCAGTGCGCACCATACCACGACTGTCACAGACTGCCACGAATAGTTCATGAACAGCTCACGTCGTGTTCACGAGTAGTTCACATGTTCATGAACTGGCGTACGTCACAGCGTAGCCGTGCCTTCCCACTGACACAGTCACGTGTACTTCACGCATTGATGGTACGATTAGTTCACGACTAATTTACGTACTTCACGAACAGTATGCACGGGGAACGAGCAGTTCACGACTACTGCACGACAGTGGCGCTCGCATCGGTATGGTGGTATATGTAAGGCTTCCTGGACACTGCTCGCCATTCCAGAGATCGCCAGCAAAGAGACAACTTATATCACAGAGACAACATGCAGCTGCCAGGTATAGGCATCTTCTCTTCTCTGCAATGATTGTGTCTCTGGCATTAAGCATGTTGTCTTTTCCACAGCCAATCCAAAAATGACCAGGGGTTGGGGAGGCCCTCTTTTTATATGGCATGCTCAAGTCGGCACGACACCATCTGAATTGCGCAAACTCGTCGGGCCAATGCGGGAAATGCGCAAACTAAGCGCAAACTATGCGTGAACTCGTCATGCCAGTTCGTATCAATGTGGACACTAATGGGCACGCATTCGTGAACTATTCGTGAACTCGTCGTGAACTTATCGTGAACTATGCATGAACTAGTTGTGAACAGTGCGGGAGCCTCCCACTTTGTGCCCCAAAATGGCACGACTTGCCACGACAAAATCGTGGCCAAAAGTCATGCAAGTGTCAGCCTAGCTTGATTGTTATTTGGCACAATAATGACTAAAAGCCTATAATCTTGGTGTTTTGTTCTTTGTCCATTACTTTTGATTGCGTATACACATGTAATGTGGTTTGGCCTAAAAAGAAAAAAAAACTACGTGATTCCTCAATGCAGAAAACACCAAATTGTTCACATCAATACCATCTTTAAATTGTAGACCTGTAATTATATATTCTCATAGCCTATAATTAGGTAAAATTTTTATATGATGCAAATCATGGAGAATAAAGATGAATCTAAAATAATAATAATAATAATAATAATAATAATAATAATAATAATAATAATAATAATAATAATAATAATTAGACTTAAATATATCCGTACAGATTTTTGTTTGGAAATCCTTATGTCACATGTGTAACTTGATATACTTTGATCAAAATTTCTTTTGATAACAAAAGAAATCAAGGTTAGAAAGTTAACCGGCTTTGAATTGATTATCCTAATAAAACATGATTAGTTTGTTACATTCAATCTTTTCTTTAAGTTGATATATGAGTGTAATAGTAATGATGGACCTTAGCGCTTTGTAGGCAGTAAAAAAATCATAGTAATTATATGTTTCTTTTTGAGAAAGAAATAGGGTTTCTGGGCTGTTAGTACAAACAAAAGAAGTAACAATAAAGAACTAAAACGTCAATGAAAACATAGAGCTGTAAGAACCTTCTGCTGGAAGAACAGAATTATGAACAATAAAAAGAAAAAAGTAACGTATGAAAGAACATGGAGAAGAAAAAACAATCCATTCAGGTTTTAGGCACCTCAATTAGCAAAGAGGATTGCTAGCTTGAAGACTTGGAGAGGATTAAAACAATGTCTCTTTAAATCTCGAAATCAAGATTTTACATAACAGTAAGAAGATCAAAGTTAATATTGAGAGAGAGGGAAATGACCCTAGTGAGAATGAAAATGAAGATACTGAGTTGGACACAAATAATTTAAAGTGATACATTTAGCTGAAGTTTAACAGATGAAACTATGCTATTTCGTATGAACAATCACTCCTGTGTTATCAAAAGTAAAATAAGTAAAAAAGATCACCTGGATATGTTTCATGCTGGTAGAGTCTATCTTGAGAATCTACTCGGATGCTCCATTTACTCGTAACAGAAGAGCCTCTCTCAGTTACATAGGCAGTTGCATTCATGGGTCCCGCATATTTTGACAATGGTATGCAAGATACCTTTCGGTTTTCAAGGTATCCATAAGGTTGGTTCGAAGATTCATTATAGACTTGACAGTCTCTGCCACCCATATACAGCCTAAAGGGGGGTTGAAGTACATGTAAAACGTATGTTAGTTAACAATCAGAAACATGTGTAGTCATGCTATGGCCATTGGTAAGGATAGCGCAGGTTTAAGAATACTACTAGAAATTAAAAACAAAACCTTGTCTAAAGAAATATTAAAAATAATGCAATCACATTTTCTCTTTCGTTTATTTGTTCAATTGCCCCTTAAATCTCTTTTCATTTAGTAAATTAATACTAGAAACTTATTTCATTCAGAAAAGCAGTTTCTGTATCAAATTATATGATTTTTTATCTTTGATTTTATGATTTTCGTTTTATCTTGATGGAGTCATTTCAAAACTACCGTTTTGGTAGTGTAAAAACTATTTTATGGCATATACTATACGTTAAAGGCGTCGTGCGGTAATATCAGCACTCAGGTTCTATCATATGTCAAAATGCCGGGTTTGGTGTGTGATTCAAGACCCACCCATTGTCCCCTGTCTCAGGAGCCCCATGCGCCAACTGCAAGTCCTTTAAGTTGGCGGCAGTCAAATTTAGTCAGCCGGCCGTGACATCATACCAGGAACTTGCCGTGTGAGATGCATGAAGGCCGGCGTGTTTACCTATTTACCGGAGTTCTTTATGTATATATATACATATATATATCCATATATATATTTATATATATATATATATATATATATATATATATATATATATATATATTATATATATATATATATATATATATATATATATACATAATATATATATATATATATATATATATATATATATATATGTACATATATATATATATTTACACACATATAAATATAAATATACCTATATATATACTGTATATATATATATATATATATATATATATATATATATATATATATACATATATATATATATATATATATATATATATATATATATATATATATATATATATATATATATATTTACTGTATATACATATAAATATATATATATACATATATATGTTTATATATAAATATATATATATATATATATATATATATATATATATATATAAATATATATATATATATATATATACATATATATATATATATATATATATATATATATATATATATATATATATATATATATGTATAAGTATATATATATATATATATATATATATATATATATATAGATAGATAGATATACATATATATACATATATATATATATATATATATATATATATATATATATATATATATATATATATATATATATATATATATATATATATATATATACATATATATATATATATATATATATATATATATATATATATATATATATATATATATATATATATATATCATCATCAGCTGTTACTACTCCACTGCAGAATAAAGGCCTCAGACATGTCCTCCTACTTGCGTCTGTTTATGGTCTTTCTGTGCCACTCTACGCCTGCAAACTTCCTTAGTTCGACAACCATCGTCTTATCTTCCTTCCTCTGCTTCTTTAACAATCTCTGAGGACCCCTTCTGTTATTTCTAAACGACCTATTTTATTTCTCAAGATTCCATCCTCGGTGTCGTCTCTGTTGCTGCCCTCTTCGGAACTTTCTTAATTTTCTTCTGAAGATGAGCCCTCTGGCTCAAATCTATAAGGCTGAATACTGCCTGGACATTCAGCTGTCAAAATTTCTAATTGTGGGTCATTTTCGTCATATGTGTCAGTGAAATCAAAGCTAATTTCTTTAGTATCGCTCGTAGTTACCAATGTGACCGCCATTGCCAGTGAAATCAGACGTTCCCGGTATGACGTCACAGGCTGTTCAATTGGCCTACAGGCGGCGCTGGGATTGTGGGAAATTTCAAGGGCTGGGCATAACCAAATATGGACCAATTATAGCCGTGATAAGCTTTTGAAAAATCTATGGTCAATTTATTTAGATACTTCCAAGCGTTTTAATGTAGAATAACACGGGTTTTATGGCCACTGCGTGACGCCTTTAACCTAAGGACCACATTCGTTTGATTTAGGAGGAAAGTTATCTATGGAATAAAAAGTATCAAAGCATAACATATTAGCTTAGATTTTTTGCCAAAAGAAATAGATTAAATTCAAGATGAAAAATATATTATTCAAAAGTTTCGTGATTTTTAAACTGAAATAAATAAATCATTGCGTCAAGTCCTCAACACTAAGGCTGGCATTAATTCTAAGTGACCATTTTAATGTTCCCATTGTCTTTTGGAGGTCCTGAAGGATTTTTTGTCCAAGAGAAAACTTAGAACCAAAGTCATACCTCTGAAAATGTTTCAAGATAGCTCATGAACTCCTGTAATTATCTAACACTAAACAATAAATCTTTTGGAATGTTGACACTGTCTCTACATATCACGTATCCTGAAATGTAATTATTATTTGAGAGAAATACTTTGGTAATTTTAACAAATTCTGCCGTTTGAAATAAAATGAAGGTTATCTGTAACAATTAATACAATTATTTTGAACAGGCTTCAGTTATTCTCTTATCACCTTATTAGATTAAATGTCCAAAGATATTTTCCATTGTAAACATCGAATTTAGTTAATGACCCAAACCTCGTATAACTAATGTTAAGTGTTGTGACTATTTAAATATTACTTACTTTGTAATTATCCTTCCAGACTGAAAATCTGTCTCAAGGGGGTCTTCTGGATCCATACGCTGGTAACGGTCAGTGTGCATGTAACCGAGGATGGTGACCATTGTGCCAACCAGTGCGCGAACTGGTTCAATTGAGCTTATTTGCGGTGCAATCCAATTTCGGAACTAAAAAGACATATACGAAAGACTTTAAAAGGATTGTTAAGGTAACCGTACTTAGAATACTGACTACAGGAGGCTGTAGGAATGTGGAAATCCATTATTTTTATGGGTGATCTCATATGAACTCATAAATCATGTAAAATACTCTATATTCCAGAATCTTGATCTGAAATTTGACGAGTAAAAACTCACTTTTTTTTTTCATTGTTTGTCATAAAGGTATTTATATCAAACTGTAGGGGCTTTAATGTGGTAATAATTATTCAGACCTTACATTGTCAATTGGGTGCATTTAATTTGCTTTTACTATCTTTTTAATGAGTATGTACTCCCACAATGGAAAGTTGAGCTAGATATTTCGTCACAATCCTAAACGGGTGGGTAGTCCTGTTAGTAATATAACCTTATCCAGAAATCTACTGATAAAATAATACTTTGCTAGATATGATTTAACTTGCAAGTCAAATGTTCTTGAATTTGAGCTACATTAATTATATACAGGATAGACAACACTGACATGTTCTGCTATTCATAATTGAAGGGGGAATAAAAAAACTGAAAATATTTGCACACCTATCCATTAACTGAATCTTAGTCTCATCAAAAAAAAAAAAATCTTGTTCTGTACTATAATTAAGTCATCAAGTTCAAGAAGACTTGGTAACAAAAATTTATTTCAGTTACCCTCCTTAGGATACTCAATTTGAAAATTACTTATGTGTAATGAATTCTGAGTATAGTATTCAAAACGACATACATCTACAAAATAACTAAGATTCTGAAAAGCAAGGAAATCTTATCAAAAACAAACATTATGAAATATAGCCATGATCTGATCTATAAGTAATTAAGCCTACACTGGTGGACACTTCAATGTTTATAGATGAAAGAAAGCGTATCATCATTTCAGTAGGTTGCGTTATTTACCTATTACTTCATATGATTTTCAAAGAGAGTTTATTATTTCAATACTTTCAGATATGATACTGTGTTCTTTACTGTTTGTGCATATGATCATTAATAACTTGTTTTATTCTTCTCAAATTTAAATCATAATGCATGACACTGATAACATAGCCAAGTGCTGGGCTTAAGAGGGAACTAAGCACCATTATAACAATTAAAAAAAATCCATAAAAACCATCATTCATACACATTAGTACATTTTATCAAATATATAGTTTACTAATAATTAGACATTAAAAATGCCAATCATTAAAATCATTTTGTGCTTATATAATCAATAAGGTAGTTAAAATTAAAATAATTATTGTTAGGAATAGTTATTTTCATAAAAAAGCTATAAAGGGCTCAATCACAGCTCCTTCATACAAATTCCCGAAATGATATTATAGTTGAAAACCATAGTTTTTCCTGCTTTTTATATATAATGCACATGCAGCAAGCAACTCATATACAAATAAAGAGGGATGTCCTATTTATGTTTCCTCTAGCACTGCAACTATCCTCAGACTCATCATCAAATCATTGAATGTGACAAGTTAATTTAGATTCTACTACCATTCTGTTGTTATGTTATCTATTCTTGTGCCAATGTCAACCTTATTAACAAAAACCAATAATTGTAACCATGCAAGTGTCACATTTATGGGACCCCTTGGTGGCCTATAAATACCTGTGTTGTCTCTAAATTAAGTTAGTTGTTCAGAAGCCATCTTTGCATCATTGCCTCCCCCATTTCCATCTCATTGGTGACCCGAAGAGTTCCTTGACCACCCAGCCGCATCCAATCTCACTGCATCGTCTGCTATGTTTTCCGACAATGACCACTACCGACCCCGACTCATCTATCCATGCTGCCGCAGTGATGCTCTCTGCATTCAACAGCAGAGATGTGTTCACATGATTTCTGCTTGCCGAGATTCAGTTTCACATAAAACAGCGTGACTTTCTCAAGCAGCAAAGCTGACTATATCCTCACAGTGATCGCTGACATCGTCCCTGAAATCTCGGACTGCGTTTGTGAGCAGAGGGACGGCCATACAGTATGATGCCCTCAAATCATTCCTCCTGGAGCAGTACTCACAGTCCTTAGCCAATTTTCCAGCATCAAAAACTCCATCAACAACTCCACTCCTAACAAAGGGGACAACCATAAAACGCCAAATGAAACACAGGTAAATGCTGAAAGACATTTACGTCCACCTCATGACATGCCCTGACAGTGGCGAAGCCACCCACCACCTACCTACAGGTATGTTGCCCCAGGCCTGCACCCTACCTAACATCCTTAACAGCCACTGGATGACGCCCCACGCCCTCAATTGTAGTACTATCAATCCAAATTTGTGGTATCTGCTGAGAAATGTGCTACCGGATGTCAATGGCCAAAAAACGTTTAAGTTGGCCAATGCCTGTGGTGGTGGTTTCCCATTCAACTAATCTCTTCTTTTTGTATGATTCAGTATTTAATGTGTGCTATCTCTTAGATACTAGTAACTGTTGTTCCCATCTGCCACGTTCCCTCTTATGGGCTCGACCACGTGTTTCAAGGACTTCTGCAGTCTGCTTGATGGCCACCAATGGATCTGCTATCCCCACCAAGTGTTGCGAGACACTGACATTGTTGTTTGGGGAACACCCGTACCAGTGGAATTTCATCGATGTCCACATTGTACTGCCTCTCATTGGTGAGGATTTCCTCACCCATTTCCACTTGCTAGTTAAAGTTCTATATCCAAACATTGTCAATGCCAACTATCACTTATCCATGCCTTTATCACCTGCTCCCTCCAACCTAGCTCCCCACATCAGTGCATTACAGATGCCTATGCCCATATTCGTACCTTATATGTCCAGAACTATGCCAGATACCCCTTGTTCCCACCTACCATAGTATCTATTAAAGTCTTAAAATGACGGGGCCCCAGTGTTTCCATGATTCAGAAGTCTGGCAGCTGCTAAATGCACATTTGCTGAAATGGAAGAAATTGACCTTTATCAAATGGCCTCAAGCTCATGGTCATCCGCTCCCCATTTTCCTGAAGAAGGGTGGAGCCCTACGTCCTTGTGGGCATTACAGTCATCCTAACATTCAGACGGACCCAGACCACTATCCTCTCCCCAACATCACCGACATCACTACCGGTGCTAAAGCATTCTCCACCCTCAACCAGCTGGAGGGATATTATCAGGTGTCTAGAAACCCAGGAGACATCCCAAACACTGCTATCACCACCCCTTTCAGCACATACACTTTCAATTATTCTTTCTTTGGCCTTCTTAATACACGGGCCACATTTCAACAACTCATGGATGGCATCTTAGGTGACCTCCCATTCTGTATATGTTACATAGATGACTTACTAAGATTCTTCCCCTCCAAAGAGGACCACCTACGTCAGTCATGCATCATCCTCGAATGCCTGAAACAGAAATGCCTAGCAATCAGGGACAAACAGATGTACCTTTGTTGACAAGGAAGTGGCATTCTTTGGTCATTACATCACTCTTAAGAGCATTCACTCCTTCTCTGATTATGTATCAGTAGTAGAGAAGTTTACCACTCACTCCAATAACACAGCACTGTAGGAGTTCTTGAGTATGGTGGACTTCTATCATTAGTCCTTGCCAGCCATTGTCACCACTCCATCCCCATTCTTTACAAATCCCTCAAGGGCCAAACAAAAAAACCTGAAGTGGGGTCTCCTTTAAGAGACGTCCTACTTCAACGCAAAGGGGGCCCTATCAACAGCTACGTGGTAACCTCACTTATCCTACTCTCCAACGATGTAGGAGAGTTGGTACTTGAACAAATGATCAATGGATCACCACGCCCATTGGCCTTCTGTACTCTACCTTTGACCATGAACTACTGGCGGTATATTTGGCTGTTCATCACTGCTACCACTTCTTAGGTGGAACATCCTTCATCATTCACATGGACAACATACCCCTTGTGCGTGCCATTACTTTACTTCTCAACGTTAACATCTCTCTCTGTCATTTCTGAATGTAACTGTACGACTCATCACATCCCTGGTAAACCGAATCTCGTTTCCAACACCATTTTCAGAAACACGCTGGCCACCCAACACCTGGCAATGGATTACAAATCCTTGGCAGAAGTCCAGCAAAATCACACTGAGTACCAAACCTGCATGTCTCTCTGTTGGGAAGACGTTGCCCTTGATGACTCAAACACCAACCCCTCTGTGAAGTCAGTACTAGTAGGCCATACCTATTGATACCTGCCTCCGTGCACTGATTGGCGTTTTAATTGATCCGTGGCCTCCCACACAGCTACAAAAGTCGAAGTTCACATGGCACTTCATTACTAAAGGTGCCATGGATTGGGCCAATGCCTGTATTTCATATCAAACTTCAAAAGGGTATTGACACATAAATTTTGGTATAATTCATTTTGTCTACATTCTCACTGACAAAAATTACCTTCCTCAGTTATCGATCGATCCGATCGGTGGCCTAAAGCCATCCACATGCAAGATGCAACATCTGCCTCATATATTTCTGTCTTACTTTCTGGATGGGTAGCAAGATTTGGCATTCCAGAGCAAATTAGTTCCAACAGGGGTGCCAATTTCACTTCTCAATTATGGGCATCATTTGAGTATCTTCTCAGCATCACACTACAGAATGGTAGAACGATTTCATCATATCCTGAGGGCAGCTTTGATCTCCTCTTGCAACGACTCCAATTGCTTTCCACAATTTCACTGGGTTCTCCTTGTACTGAGAACCACTCCCAGGGACACCATGGATGTCTCAGTGACTGAAATGGTATACGGAGAGTCGTTGATTGTCCCTGCTGAATTTTTTCTTTCTACCACCACTTCTGATAATTACCAGTTGTCTGGAAATTTACCCCTTTCCGTCAGACTTGCAAGCCTTCATCAAAGCAGTACACGCCGAAAAACATGCACAGTAACACATGTCTTTATGTGCACCGATCCTTGTAATCCACCTTTTACAACCACAAATACGAATCTATTCCTTGTCATCTATCGTAATCCAAAAACTTTCTCCTCAACGTTTGTGGTTAGGAAGATTGGATCATCATTGATCGCATAAAACCTGTGTATCTCCTTCAATGCACGTGCATACAAGTAATGCACATACAAATAAAGAAGGATACCCTAACTACGTTTTTTAACACTGCAACCTGAACTCTATCATCATTTTGCTATTATGTTATCTATTTTTATCCCATTGTTAACCTTATTGACAAAAACCGTTGATTGTTAAGATGCAATTGTTACCCTTGACCCCCTTGGGAACTCTAAATACCTGTGTCGTCTTTAAATAAAGTTATTTGATCGGAAGCTTTCTTTGCATTAATGCCTGCTCTGTTCTCGTCACTCATAAATCAAATGCAGTGAGCTAAAACATGCTAAGCCAACAGTAACTTGTCACAATAAGGAAACTATTTATGGTTTTAGTGGTTATGACTGATAATGTGATGAAGAAGCATCTGCCATTTACTGAAAAAAAAGAACGGCTAATTAATTCATATTTATACTAACCTTATTTTCAAATTTAATCACAAGGACTTTATCCTTCCTTTCAAGACAAACCTATGGCATGGGAGTACCCGGAATTAGCAAACGGGCACTGAAAAATCATCTGCCCTTTGCAACTGCATATATGTGTGAAGCGCCTTTATCTCGCTATATCACAACAAAAAATACATTACTAAGAATGTTGGATGCAACACTTGATATATGTCTATAGTTGATAAACATAGTTACCGTTTTTCATCGTATACTGTATATTCCTAAAAGCAAGGTAACCCTTTACTACAATTGAGATGAGAATTTTGATACTGAGTACGCACTAAACTGCCCTTTTATATAATTGTATGTATGTATGTGAGTGTAAATGGATGTGCTTCCACTATATTAGGTGAGGGGATCGTAGAGGGGTACCACCGACAGCCAGTAGAAGCAATGGAGTTCCATTGGTTTAAAAATTTTAAGTTTAAGAACCACTGCTCTCCTATATCATACAGTATTTTTTAAAAATGAATATACACAGGGTATTCGAACATATAAGAAAAAGAAATTTTGCATGGGCAGGACCCATAATAGGAATGACAGAGAATAGATGGATTGATCCCTAGAGATTGCAAAAGAAGCAAGGAAAGGAACAGAAGACGATTGATTGACAAACTAAGAAAGTTTGCTTGAGTGGACTGGCACAGAAAGAACATAAGCAGACGCAAGTGGAAGGACATATATGTTTATGATCTTTCTATGCCAGTCCACACCGGCAAACATTGTTAGTTTATCAATCTTTCTTCCTCTGCTTCTTTTGCAATCTCTAGGGATGCATTCGGTTATACTTAATGTCCATCTATCATCTGTCATTCTCATCATATGTCCTGTCAATG
>NC_090725.1:13190003-13207503 GCF_036898095.1 Palaemon carinicauda | reverse complement strand
ATTCAGTCATTGCTTCACCCAATATTAAAGAATTATAGTTTTAAAGGTCACTCATAAGCGGCAGAGATAGTGCCCGAAAGACAAACCATAGACAAATATAATCAACGACCAATTCCCTTCCCAACTCAAGCTACGACCAGGGATGACCAGGCAATGGCTATGTCTCAAGAGTTAGACCTTTAGGTACCTCAAAACACCCACCTCTAGCTCACAAGGACGGAGAGGTTACAAACACTACTAGAAACTATCAGCATGAGTGAGGTATTACCTCCTGCCTCAGAGATTGCGAAACAATAGGCACAATGACATAAAAAAAAAAAAAAACATTCTGGAACATATATATATCAAAATAGATAAAAAGACTAATATCGTTTGACGGTTTCAGAGGCCAACATCCAACTAACAAATAAAATTATTGAAAATGACACCTGTTAATTAAGAAATATGCTTTCTATGCTTTAAGACATATATATAGCTTCAAAACTTTTAGGAACTTTCAGTGAATGCTAATTATGCTTAAATGACGATGACTGTCAGCTGCTTACACTGTCAGTTTGGCTAAATCATTGCTATATTAATGTTAAACTCAAGAAATCAACTGCTTACCTAACTGTGCAAACGATCCTTTCAGTGTTGGTGAGGTAGTTAATGATGTCACAAGGTATGGTGTCAGCTTCGTTAACCAGCCTTACCACGTTTCCCAGATTAACATCGAAGTGATTGAACTGATCTGCACTGAAACCTGTTGGAATTTAAGATTTTTAACCGGGTAACATTTTAAATTAGCTCAAATAGTTTTAAAACAGAAAATGGGAAATGTATATAGAATAATGTGAGTGGTCTAAGAGCTGACCCCTTTAATTCTCATCTTTCCTCGGAAAAGTTTTGACATCTTAACTTTAATAGATAAAAAGTATGCCGAAAACGAATGATGAGGGTTTGCAAACTTAACCCTTCCGTTATTTTTTTTATTTCATGTATTTTTCCCATATTCTATTTTCCATTTGTTCTATAACCATTACCCTGATACTAAAATCCTATTTTAGATAAAAAAAAAGTATGGGAAATTGAAATATTTAAATTCAAATATTATACGGTGAATAGTTGGCAAGCTATAGGTATTTTCTAATTGCCAAATGACTATAAATATACAAATATTATTAGAATTTCAAACTTAAATATATGTTTCGTATAACCCTACTTTTAATTACTTTACCAATTACAAAAACAATCCTGTACAATTAAATTCATCAATTAATTACCATTAAAAATTTGATAGTTATTCTTTCATTAATTTGATGGACTTGGATCAAAACTTTCATGGTCTTCATTATTCTGATTCTGAGTCATCAGAATCAAAGGTATTAGCATGAATATCGGAGACTTCGTTCTCAAATTCATCAACATGCCTCTCTTAATGTGTTTACCAAGCTATGTGGGCACTCGATCACCTGTGAACCACTGGTTCATACGTGCCATATTTCACCACCCATCCTAGTTCAGTTGGTGACTGGGCGCCATCTAATGGATCTTTCCCTGAAGATGGCTTTCACATATATGTGATGTAGCTTTCCTTCTTGATTTTGTGTGTAAGACAATCACAGCAAAAAGGTAACATTATGGCATCTAGAACAGTAATGATGGATATTATTGGTTCAATTTTCTTTGGTTTATGCTTCTCAAAAAATCTTGCTGCATTCGTTGATGTAGTATTTGTCATTCCATAAAGAGTACTAACAAACTTTTCCAAGTTTTTTCTGCTGCCAAGGTCTGATGTTATTTCTTCTCCCTTCAGGAAAAGACCTTTGAGAAAGTCATGATTTCCTCTTGCAATCTGCAGTGGCCTTATTTTGCCCTATATAGCAAACCTGGATTCATAATTATATCATGTTAAAGCCCGTAGCCCTGGCATGGCTTTCCATACTTGGCTACCTAGGTAGTTGCCCTTGTTATTAATGTCTATGTATCGTCTTGTGTTATCTGATGACCTGCCAGTTTCCATTTATACTCAAAAGTCTACCGGGAAAATGGAGAGCAACATAATCTGTATAGTAGTATCACCTTCCCTCAGAACAACAATACAACTATTTTTTATTTTTTATCTAACAGAGATGGTTAATGATTCTTGTATCTGTTATCATGTGTTCATAGCAATGCATAGAGACTTCTGAACTAGATGTATCGGGTCCCCTTTACTTTTGTAGCTCTGTGCTACTTTTGCATAGGTTGCTATTATCATCGTGCCCGTATCACTTCATCATGAGTCATCTTTTCACTCTTGAATTAGAAATTTGATCAGGTCTGTTTTGTAGTCTTTGAATTTAAGGTCTTTAGGTGGAATTTGTGCACTTCCAATGATGAATAACCTATTAAATTCATTTTCCCCTCTAGTCTCCTGTTCATCATGTTTATGCTCCTTTCATATGTATCAAAAACTGCATGAACCTGACTAGCATTTGTTTCGCACTCAATGATCAAACGCTTCCTTGCTAGACCACCCTATGAATTCTGAATTCTTGAAGGTATAGCTTGAATAACAACCGTCATGATAATGTGATGACATTAATTTAATCTGGAGCACCATGTTACACCAAGTCATTCAGATGATTGGCTAAGGCTGGCTTAGATGTCTTGTTGAGTCAGCGATACCTTGCTGAAGATGTCGGAGGGTACTCAAAAATCCTAGCCAGATCGATATCCTCTTTGCCTTTTTGTAGGCTAGGTAAAGGCCTAGTAGTCGACCTAACAAATCGGTGCTCTTTTCAGTACAACTGGTTTGGTATCTTTTTCCTTAACTTTTCTTGCATTTCTGCACTTATTAGGCTCTACACTTGCCTTCTCTTCATGGGTTTCTCGGATATGTCAAGGTCTTTGGTGCAGTCCTCAATAAACTCTTTTTTCCATGCCTCACCTATCTGTAAAAATTTCAAGAGATCCTTTTTAACATATTCAGGTTCAAATGTTCTTATAAACAGGATGTAGATATTAACATCCTTCCGCAGGTCATCACTAAAAGGGTTGATGTTTTCATATATATTTGCTGATATACTTGTAAGGTTATAATTATATCTTTTATTCCGGAAATTTTGCAGCTCGTGTGAAGGATTATCAGTGTTGCTCATATTTGCCTTCTCCAATAAAGCCTGAACAATAATACTTTTGGCATCTCTAGTTAAGGTCTATTTTATAGGTACTTGGAGTCTGTGCAAATACTAATCTCCATAAGTCGAGAGGCTGCAGCTAAATTCACAGCACATTCTACAGCCATATCCATACGTTGTCTTGCAAAACCAGTTGAAGATAAGCACATAGAAAGGCTTCCTTTATAAAGTTTGCCTTTTCAACCAAGTTGCATATCTTCCATGTTTAACCATTTCGAACAGTAGAGTCATGTATCTTGAATAATTTGCCTTTTCACCTGAATAAAAAATATCTTCCAATTCTCAAAGCATATAGGTGAAAGATCCACATCGTTAATTTGCACATCTCTACTAAACATTAAATACATATCCAATAGTGCTATATACTGTGCCTAATATATGATAGTAGATCCATGGATCCCATCTAATAATCACGCATCAACTTGAACAACGCTGGCGTTGTTTCTAGTTTTGTTTATTCACTTTCTGAGGAATACTTTAAAAGTTCTCCTATTGCATGAATTATTCCTACATGCATATCTTGGTCTTCCTGTTAGGAAAGAAAATGTACCTGGTGTTTTATCTTAATTGCAGTTGCTAGAAGAACATGTAGGCGTTTGCCTCAGTTATAGTGTAGCCCCAAATGAAAGCCATTATCTGATCTTTTGGATAAGGAACCTCTTTCACCAAGAATGAAGTAAGCTCTATTTTTATCATGTGAAATATGATTATTATCAGCATAATGATCATAGAATGAATAGAAAATAAAAAGGTACTGTTCCAAGAGACTAGAAAATATGTCAAAATTGCATAGATCTGATAAAACGCAATGGTTTAGCCTTACAATCCCTCAGCCATGGCTAACAGCATTTTCCCTATATAAAAAAAAAATGTCAAAACTGTTCCAAGAAAAGATTGGAACTGAAGAGAGTCATCTCTGCAACCACAGTAACATAACCGGTAATCGGTGTTCCATTAAGTATAGTTACAACGTAAATAAACGCGTAATCTAATAAAAAAAAAGGACCAATATCTTCATTAGTAACAACGAATTGTAAATAGAAGATGAAAGTAAGATGATCTAGAATATACAAGGAATCATTAGATACTAAACAACATTAAATTTCTTAATTAACTAAATAATAGTTCAAGGAAGCACGATTTCTGAATTTTTCAATAGCGTTATTAGACAAAAAAAAAAATCCTCAATTTACCTTGGCCATAAATGTACAAGGTTTGGCCCCCTCCTTCTCCTAACCAGTAGGGACTGACATCGGTAACCTGGCCATTGATGATCCCTGCAACAGATATAAATACTTGAGGTAATAATTATAATAACAGACATATTATTTACATAGATAAAGTTTTTTTTTTTTTTTTTTTTTTTTTTGCAACAGAAAAACGTCAAAACTGAGAGATTTCAACAATTACTAGAGACAATTTTACTCATAATTTGAGAAATTTTAAGATCATGATTATAACCAGTTTGAGCTAAGACTTACCAAAGAGCAGGATGAATAGTGCGAACCAAAGCAACATCTTCGGGTGTTGCCTGGAAAGATAACACAATAAGAACACGTCTTTATAAAAAAGATATAAATATGTATACATATGTTTTTATATATGTATATATATGTATATATATATATATATATATATATATATATATATATATATATATATATATATATATATGTGTGTGTGTGTGTGTGTGTGTGTGTGTGTGTGTTTGTGTGTGTGTATATATACAAGGAAAAAAGGAAAAATGAAATATTTTAAGAACCGTAACAGCATTGAAATAAATATTTCCTACATAAACTATAAAAACTTTAATGAAACAAAAAGATGAGAAATTAGATAGAATAGTGTGCTCGAGTGTACCCTCAAGCGGTAATATCTCATGGAAGTAGGAAAATACTATGTGAATTCAAACTAGAGCCGCATTCTATTTGAGAGTCCCCTAGAGGACTGAAATTTGAGGGAAATTTTACCATATATAAGGCACAGTAAGAGTATGAATATAATACGCATACAAACATTCGTAGAACTGAACAACGGAGTGATATAAGTTACCCATATTTACGGAAACCTGGCTATTAGAGTGGGCGGATCCTCTATCCATCAGCAATAGAAAAACACCGAAATGACATATCAAAATATGAGGGTGTTCGTAGACTTTCAGTTTTCTATTTTGACACCAATATTTTAGCATAATCATGTAGCCTACTTACTATATATATATATATATATATATATATATATATATATATATATATATATATATATATATATATATATATATATATATATATATATATATATATATATATATATATATATATATATATAGTATATATATACATATATGTGTGTGTATACAGTATATATTTACCTTGTACTAGTGCAAAAATATGCATACACACACACACACACACACACACATATATATATATATATATATATATATATATATATATATATATATATATATATATATATATATATATATATATATATATATATATATATATATATATATATATATATATATATATATATATATATGTATATATATATATATGTATGTATATATGTATATATATATATATATATATATATATATGTGTATATATATATATATATATATATATATATATATATATATATATATATATATATATATATATATATATATATATATATATCATCACCAGCCGTTGTTAGTCCACTGCAGTACAAAGGCCTCAGACCCGTCCTTCCACAGGCGTCTGTTTGTGGTCTTTCTATGCCAGTCAATACCCGCAAATTCTCTTAGCTCGGCAATCTAACGTCTTCTCTTCCTTCCTCGGCTTCGTTTGCAACCTCTAGGGACCCATTCTGTTATATTCAATGTCCTTTTCATTATCTGTCATTTTTATTGTATATCCTATCCATGTCCATTTCTTGTTTTGTACGTATTCTTAGGATATCCTCTACTTTAGTTTGCTCTCGTATCTATGGTTTACTTTTTCTGTCTCTTAGTGTTATTCCTATCATTATTCTTTCGATGGTTTTTTGACTTGTAACCAGCTTATGTTCTAAGGGTTTAGTATGGCTCCAGGTTTATGATGCATAAGTTAATACTGGTAGGACCATCTAATTGAACATAACAGAAAATAATATTTTCAAATTTGATAATCTCATTTGTTTCCAGGGGAAACACACACTGCCTGTCTTAGGTACTTATATTCATTAAATATCTCTAGAGATTCGTCCATATCCTTTATTTGTTGTAGCTCTACAATTCCATAGTACATTATCTGATTTTTATTCATATTCATTTTCACTTCCTCATTTCTGCTTTCTCTATTCAAATCTTCTAATATTTTTTGCAATTCTTCTCATGATGCACTAAACAGAGCTATGTCATCTGCAAACCTTAATTTGTTTAGGTATTCCTCATTAACATTAATTCCTATATTTTCCCAATTTATATTTTCTAAAACTATTTCTAGGCATGGTTCGAATAAATTAAGAGAGATGGGGTCTCCCTGTCTAACTCCTTTCTTAATCGGAGTTTTCTCACTATATTTATGTATTTTTAGGATTGCTGCACTTCCTATAAAGATATCTACAAGTGTTCTAACATACGATTCTTCTATTTTTTATCTTTGAAGGGTTTTCATTACCGCTGAAATTTTGACAGAATCAAAAGCTTTCTCATATTCTATAAATTCTATACATAGTGGTTTGTTATACTTTATTGATTTTCCCATTAGCTGGTTAATTACTTGGATATGCCTGCTCTCTTGGTTGATTAAAGTCTAGCTGTCTCTCTATTCGGCCCAATATGATCCCTGTTAATATTTTATGTATTACGAAGATTAAATTTATTGGGAGGTAACTTTTCAGTTCTTTTGTGTCTCCCTTTTTGTGAATTATTATAATGATAACATTTTCTAAACTGTAGGTATAGAGCAATAAAGTAGACATTCTGTGTAGAGTTCAGCGATTTTACTACCATGAAATCTCCTCCATCTATTATTAAATTAATTGTTAGGCTATCTGCTCCTGCTGCTTTGCCTCTTTTCATGCCTTTTAATGCTTTCTTACGTTACGTTTGGTAATGTGTCAGGTGTTTCATTATTTTCATTGGCAAAGTTTTTTTCTTATATCACTATTGATTTATTGCATATAAATCATAAGCAATTGTTATAACTCGATCTCTATTTGTGATATTTCCATTTTCATCCTTCAAAGCAAACATCTGATGGTGCCCTATTCCAAGTTTTTTTTTTTTTTTTTCATCCATTTAATGCATCTTCCTATCTTTGGTGTTTCCTCATTTTTTTTGCCTGAATGTGTTTACGAATGGATCACAGTAAGAAATCACAATGTCAAACAATTAAAGTTTATTGTTATGCTCTAGATTCAGAGTAAACTTAATATTGGTATGAACTAAGTAGCATGATGTCTATCTTTCCAAGCTGTAGGTATGCCAACATAACGACTGTAAAATGTGTGTTTAAAATATTTGGGACGTTAATCTATAAATAGTTTTTCAAGGTGAGTATTAATAACCAAGGCCTTAATCTTTTAGACCTCTATATTACCTTACCTTTGTATATAGACACTGGTGATTATCTATAATATTGTCTGTTCTCTAGGGAAAGATGTGGGGGAGGTAATTAAAGGACTTAAGTATCAAGGATAAGAGGGAATACAGGGAAGTGTGCTTGCAAGTGAAGAGTTGATTCATAATGTGGATGCAATGTTGGTCTGATGTGAATGAAAGGTTAGACGATAGAGAGAAGACGAAGTAGTTCTCAGTTCATAAATCGAAGGAAAATATCTCTGAAAGAGCATGGTCATTGATAATAAAGGGTTTCTAAAGAACAATAATCACGAGAATACTGGGAAAATAGACCATCTGTCACGACAGAGCAAATGAACAATAAAGTTGATGGCTCTAATACTTAGGTGAGAACTGACTGGAGGTATATATAACTATTAACTGATTAGGAAAATGTTAAGCCAGATATAGAATTATTAATTTAATTAAGGCAAGTCAAATGGATAAAAAGGAAGTAAGATGGCATAAGGACATTTTCTATTATCGGAGAGCTAGAATCGAAGAACCAAAGGTGAAAGGAGTGGACAGTGAGTTTGTAAAATTCCCTTTCGATGTTAAAGGCCTTAGCTTGAAGAATAAAATAGTAAGTGGCAATTTAGTGAAAGAAAAGAATTATCCAAGGTACAGTTGCATGTCATAAAAGAACATGCACAGGTAGGCACTAATATGGAGTGTAGTCACGTATGAAGCGAGATAAAAAATAATGATCAGCAATAAAAGAGTTCCACAGCGGTTCTACTTGTAAGTAGAGTAAGAAAAAAGGATAAACTAACAAATTAATCTCCGAATAAACAATGCAAGCAAAAAGCTGCTTTCAGATATAAATGCAGTCCTCGGTCGATGCGTGAATATATTGAACATTTGTTGAATATGTTGGCCTTTAAAAGAGGCAAAGCTGAATGATATGGATTTTGAAACGGCTAGCGTAATGGGCGAAAATGATTATGGAAGTGGATTTCAGTGATCTCAGAAAGGCGATAAGAAGTTGAAGAAATACTACATAGGCTATCCTGTTTCATAGTGTTCATAGTGCTTATAGTGCGACTTAGTGGCTAACAAGGGTCTAGAATGTAAGCATAGGTGAGTGAAATGATTTACAGATATAGGTAAATGATAATTATCTTACTGTAAAAAATAGTGGCGATAAAAGTCATAACAAGGTCATCATTTCTCTAAGCATAGTAAACCAAGTAAGGTGTACTACATAATTTTGACTGCGATAGTAGGACAGATGATAGGGTGACTGACGTCCAGGCAAGAAAAAGAGTGTATCTATCAACAGTAAGTCACAGAACTTGTGTAGTATGTGCGATAAGAACTGCAATCCGGAGGTTGTTTGGCAACTATGAGATAGATGATAATTGTTGAGTGTTATCAAGTTTTTAAAATAGAAACGAAGTTTGTTTTGAAGTATGTAGTGAGAAAATGAACTGGGCTGGTGTAAACGTGGATCTGAGAAAAAATTGTTTTATGTTCTGATAGAGAGCTGGAAGATGAATTCTGAATGAATGAAAACGTATCATTCATATGACTATAGTATTAGATATGACAGGTGATGGTTAGATGAAAGAAGTATAAAGACATAGTGTATGTGATGTAAGAAAGGTAGAAAGGGTATATGCAAATGATGGAAAAAGAGATTTGAATTGTCTCTGGTAACCAATGAGGGAAGGTATAAAAGAATTGCAAAACCAAATTTCCTTTATGTAATTAGAGTACGGATGTTGTATGTGAATGAAAGAAATTGTTAAGACAATTTGTCTGCATAGCAATTAGGTTGTAAGAAGAATTTGTAGGGTGAGAAATATTTAGCGTAGTTGAAAGAATGGACCAGGGATTCACGAGATGGTTCAAAAGTTTAGTGAGAGGAATTGTGACATTACACTGGTAAAATAAGAGTATTATTTGGAAGTGCAAGGAGGTACGAGTAGAGGAATTCCAAGAGAAGTCACGACTGTTATTGTAAAAGACCTATTGGATGGAAATGGCATTAACTTCAAGGAAGTAAAAGAGATAATAGAAAATAGTATATAATGGAGCAGTGTTTGTGAGGGGGCTCGAAGTGCTACCGATGAGCTTTTTATGCAGGTGTGATTGTGAGAATCGATTAATATTGCACAGTAATTTCTGCAAATTGGTTTCAATTACGACTTAGCCGTTTATGGATGAATTTAGAAGTGGCTGGTGTGTTTGTTTGTTTCTTTTTTCTGTGAGGTGTTACCTCTTGTTATATAATAACTTAATATTAATGATTGGTTGCATTGGTGTGTATAATAAATCATCATAGTTTTCACGAGATAGATTAGACCTTTAACACCTATAGGTCAAAAAGCTTAAGTTGCAAATCAACATGAAATTAAACAATTACACGAGGATCTAGAATCTAGACTTAAAAATGTCGCTGTGCTCTTCAGCGTAGACTCTATTAAATACAATTTGTGTATTGAGAAAACTGATCAATAGAGATGTGATCTAATGAATCAGGAGTAACGGAGAAGGCATGTAAAATAAGGTATGTTCGATCATGGGTATATTTGACGTAAACAAAATCAAAAGTTTCTCTTACTCGTTGATACAAGGAAGTAAAACAACTTTGGACATATGCCAATGGATATTTAGGTCAACCACGAGTCAGTATCCAATTGAGATATACAGAAGTTATACAAAGAGAGGGGCAGTGTAAAGTGATTGAAATACTATCGACTAGCATTTTTTTCAATTAAATAAACGTGTCGAAAAATATGTAGGTTTATAAGATACAGCCATTTGACAGGGACGAGTGGGTTTTACCGCATAGCTGAGGAATATATGTATCATGGTAGATGTTTTGTTCTAAAAACCTATCGCTCGATGCTTTGAGACATGCGCCTCTAAAGGTGCCTGACTTATATCTAGTTTGAAGTCACCATTAATCCCCCTGTTCCAAAATATCGATGGCTAATGATATAGTGCCACTAATATTTCTATTGAAGTTCCTAAAAATTTTCATATCGTAGACTTTGAATCTTTTTTCAGATTTGAAATTGTATATTGCCATTGTCACTCTCCCCTCACACTGATTACTCGTTTTTGCCTGAGTGTACTTGTATCTGTCTGAATTTTTGTCACCTTCTTTCACGGAAACTGTTGTTATTAAAGTTCGCTGTCAGCTGAAATAAAGTTAGACGTAATTAAGCAGCCTCACAGTTACCACCTAACTGGTGCATCCACACATTGGTGACACCGGAGTGTTCAGCCCTCTCCCCCTTCCCAATCAAATCATACCTCCTGGGGTAGTACGTGCCAACGCCAGCTGCCTGCATAGCGAAACTGTTTCAGATCTCTCAACAACCACAAGGGGACCAAAAGGCTTTGCTCGCCCTCAGGGAAATTACCAGTATCCCTCGCCTACAACCTGTTGCAGACGGCTCTCCTCATGAAGTGAATCTACTTTGTGCCCTTTGGGTACAGCGCCTACCCAAACCTGTACGTACTGCTATTCCTGATGTCAATATTTTGCCCATGAAGAACCTGATGACCAAAGTTGATGCCTTTATGGACAATCACTTCACCACCTTCCTTTGTGATACCCACCAGCAGTTATGAAACCCTCAAATTATCGTTTGAAAGTGCCGAATATATTTGGAAGTTTACCTTTACTGATATCACATTGCCAATCACCGGGGCCGACTTACTTTCACACATCCACCTCCTGGTCGATGTAGCTCACCGATGGTTAGTCAACGCGGATTCATACTCCTCAACGGCTCTCCAACCAGCTCTCTCTGACCTTGCTATCCATATCAGCACACCAACGGATGCCTACTCCCACCTCTTCACAACGTACCTGGAAGTTTTCCGTCCAGACCTTCGTTAAACACTCACAGTTGCCGCAATACACAGTATTTGTCACCATATCAAGAAGATGGAGCCCACAGTGTTCACCAGACGTCCCTCTCGATGACTCCAGCACCACCCTCCTCTATGACGTCGGTACTGGTAGACCTAGACCGTGGATACCTTCTCCCATACGCCGACAGGTGTTGGATTTCATTCATGGCCTTTCACATCCCTCGATCCGTTCTATTGCACAGATGCTGGATACAAAATTCATTTGGCATGGCATTACTAAGGATGCTAAGGATTGGATCCATGCCTGTACTTTCTGCCAAACCTTAGAAGTACATTGAAACAGATTCAGGAGTGGCTACCTTTCCTCAACCTCAGAGGTACTTTGTTCACATTAATGTTGATGTCGTAGGTCCCCTATCCACATTACAAGGACATTATTACATGTTTACCATCATCGACCACTCCACTAGTTGGGCTGAAGCCATTCCCATGGAAACTGCAACATCCCCTCGTGTGCATCAGCCTTACTCTCAGGATGGATAGCGAGATTTGGTATCCATGAGCATATAACTTTCACCTCTCCATTGTGGACATCAATAGCGAATCTCCCTTCATCAAACAACCACATACAACCCTGCTGCCAATGGTATGGTTGAACATTTTCACTTTGTTCTGTTGTCTTGGGTAGTGATATAGCTTCTGTACCATTACTTCAAAGCAGCTTTGATGTCCCGCTGCAAGGACTCCAACTAGTTTACCCAGCTTACGTGTCATCTTGGGACTAAGGACCACGCCTAATGACCCCCTGGATATCTCGGCAACTAAAATGTTGTATGAAAACCAGTTGTCGTCCTTGCCGAATATTTTCCGTCTGCAACCTCCTCCAACATTTTCCAGCGCTTACATCACGTTGTGGGAAAATTTACTTCATGCCGCCAGACTTACAAGCCCCCAGTTAAGCATCACATACAGAGAGATCTGCACTCGGCAACGCACGTTTTCCTGCACAACAACACTAGCAATTCACTGTTAACGCTTCCTTACACGGGCCTTTTCCTCATGACGTTGGTTGATAACTTGTTATTTCGGTGTCTATGAATTGTTTGCCCAGGTCAACAACATGTCCGATCAAAGGGGTTAAACAATTATGATCTGGCTAATAAAGTACTTAAATGTATTCAGATACACCAGTTAGGTGGTAACTGAGAGACTGCGTAATTATGACTAACTTTATTTGAGCAGATAGTGAGCTTTTATAACAACAGTTTCAGTGAAAGGTCACCGTCACCAAAACTCAAACATATTGATACAAGCACATAAAGGCAGAAATAAGATATCAATGCGAGGGAAGAGTGATAACGACAATATAAGCAAACAGAAATACTGTTGCAGTGTATGAATGTGTGATACGAGTGTGGTACATGGCTCCAACTAAAAAAGATATACATGTGAAATAGGGTGCCCTGCTCCTAGGAGGTGTACTGTTGGCAGGTCGTCTGGCAGAAGATATGCAAGTTTTAGGCAATCAATGGAGACCCAGTCTTCTATGCCACACATGTTGAGGAGTAATGCTTTCGGCTTACAACGGATCACGACGAAAGGGCCTGTGTAATAGGGCCTTTACATTGGCTTGCCTGTGTCATTGCGCAGGAAAACATGCATTGCCGAGTGGAGATGTGTCGGTATTTGTTGCTTAGCTGGGGCTTATAAGTCTGACGGCATGGAGTAAATTTTCCCACAACCTGATGTAGGCACTGGAGATTGTCGGAGGAGGTTGCAGAAGGAAAAAATTCGGCAGAACGTACAATGGGTCACCATACACCATTTCAGCTGCTAAGACATCTAGGGCATCTTTAGGAGTGGACCTTGGCCCAGAAGGCCCCAAGGGAAGCTGGATAAACCAGTTGGAGTCATTGCAGTGAGAAATTAAAGCTACTTTGAGTATGCGGCAAAAACGTTCAATCATACTATTAGCTGCAGGGTTGTATGCAGTTGTTTGATGAAGGGTGATACCCAAGAGATTTGCTAATGATGTCCTCATTTGAAAGGTGGAAGTGGTTCCCCTGTCGGAAGTAAGATGCCCAGGGATATCAAATCTCTATCCATCTTGAGAGTAAGGCAGATATACACGAGGCGGACGTTGCAGTTTCAAGGGGAAAGACTTCAGGCCAACGAGTGGATGAAGGTAAACAGGTAACGATATCCTTGTGATGTGGATAGAAGACTTACAACATCAACGTGAATGTAGGCAAAGCACTGCTGAGGTTGAGGAAAGGTGCCCACTCCTAAATTCATATGTTGTACTTTTGAGGTTTGGCATGAAGTACAGGTGTAGGCCCAATCCTTATCATCCTTAGTAATGCCATGTCAAATGAACTTTGTATTCAGTAGCTGTGCAGTAGAACATTGCGAGGGATGTGAAAGGCCATGAATGAAATCAAACATCTAGCGGCACATGGGAGAAGGTATCCATGGTCTAGGCCTACTAGTACTGACATCACAGAGGAGGGTGACATTGGATTTATCAAGAGGGACATCCTCCCAACGGAGGATGTGCAGGATGTCCTACATGCTTGGTACTCTGGATCTTTTCATTGGGCTTCTGCTAAGGCGTTGTAATCCAATCCCAGATGAATGGCGGCCAATGAGTATCTTGGCAGGGCATCAGCAATGGGATTCCTTTTCCCATGGACGTGCTGAAGGGTAAGATTATATTCAGTCACGGCAGGAAGATTTTGGTGTTGACGAGTGGACCAGGCATCGCACTGTCGAGTAAAGGCATGCACAGAGGCATGCTGTCTATGCAAGAGACGAAGGGCGTAACTGCCAAGAAGTGGCGAAAGTGACTGACAGCCAAGTGCATCGTTAGCAATTCGCAGTCGAAGGTAGAGCAGCCAGATTCCGCCTTGGGCAGTTTGCTACTCAAGAAGGCCACCGTTGAAAAACTGCTCGAGGACTGCCCCAATAGTGAGGTTGCTGGCATCAGTGGAGAGAAGGAGAGGTGCATGTGTCATGGGAAAAGTGAGAGCAGCAGCGGTTGATAGAGCATACTTTGCAGAAGGCCGCTTCTTGAAGGGGACCCCATTTCAGGTCTTTTGTCTTGCTCTTGAGGGAGGCATAGAGGGGGGCAAGAGGGGCAGTGATGACTGGCAGGAAACGGTGATAATAGTTAATCATCCCCAAAAATTCTTGCAATGCTTTGATAGTCAAGGGCATGGGGAAATCCTGAATGGCTGCTACTTTTTAGGGAGGGGGTGAGCTCCAGGAGTAATGCAGTGCCCTAAGAACAATACTTCGATGGCTCCAAGGGTATATATGTGACTAGACTACAACACTGTTCTATTGTAGACGGTTGAGCACGATGCGTAGATTACGGAGGTGTTCCTTTTTGGAGTGCGTCGTCCACGTAACATACAAAGAAGGGGAGGTTCACTAAGATGCTATCCATGAGACGTTGAAAAGTGGCCCTAGTATTACGAAGGCTAAAACAGGAGTAATTGAAGGTTAATGTACCGAAGGGGAGGCATAGAGGGGGCAAGAGTGGCAGTGATGACTGGCAGGAAACGGTGATAATAGTTAATCATGCCCAAAAATTCTTGCAATGCTTTGACAGTCAAGGGCATGGGGAAGTCCTGAATGGCTGCTACTTTTTAGGGAGGGGGTGGACTCCAGGAATAAAGCAGTGCCCTAAGAACAATACTTCGTTGGCACCAAGGGTACATTTGTGACTAGACTACAACGCTGTTCTATTGTAGGCAGTTGAGCACAATGCGTAGATTACGGAGGTGTTCCTTTTTGGAGTGCGTCGTCCACGTAACATACAAAGAAGGGGAGGTTCACTAAGATGCTATCCATGAGACGTTGAAAAGTGGCCCTAGCATTACGAAGGTCAAAACAGGAGTAATTGAAGGTTAATGTACCGAAGGGGGAATGGCAATTTTGGGATGTCTGATATGTCTTCATGGGCACCGAGTAATACCCTTTCAGGAGGTCGAGCATGGCTGTGTTTGGGAAAGGGTTGTGATCCAGTTCTATTTTCATGTTCAGGCACCTACAATCACCACGTGGAAACAGAGAGCCATCTTTTTTTAGGACGATGTGTAAGGATGACGACCATGAGCTTGAGGACTTTTGGCAAAGGCCCATGTCTTCCATTTCAGCAACCGTTTGTTTAGGGGCTGAAAAAAGATCCAGTGTCAGACGTTTGAATCTGGCCAACAATTGGGGCCCCGTCATCTTGACATGGTGATAAATACCATGTTTGCAGGAACCCAGGGTATTTGATGAAGTTCTGAATGAAAAACTTCCCGGTATGATGTGAGGAGGTGGGCATAGGCATTTGTAAGTGCGCTGATGGGAGAGCAGGGCCAGATAAGGCTGCGTTGGAGAGGCGTCAAGGAGTAGGAATCTACGTTGACTAACCATCGGTGAGCTACATCGAACCAGGATGTGGAAATGTAATGGGAAATCCGCAATGAGGATTGACAATTTAACGTCAGTAATGAGAAACTTCCAAATATATTTGGCGCTTCCACACGATAATGTGAGGGTTTTATAACCATGCGTGGGTATCGCAGATCTGTTGGGAGCTACCAGTCGGATGTTGGCATACTTAAACAGACTACATCATGTCCTGGAGAGTGGCCTTGGCAGAAGAGAACAGCAAGCACCCGTGTCTACCAAAAATTGCACTCCTGTACCTGCATCATGTAAAGAGATTAGTGACAGGGAAGGACACCACTGCAATGGATGGCATACTTACACGTTATTTGGACTCTGACAACCATTCACACATTTCTTCGCAGCAACCTCGAATTTGGCCTGGTAGTAGCATAACTGCAGCCAATAGGTGTCAGGAACAGGAAGTGGCTGGAGAGGTTATTGGTTGGGGCGTAAGTGAGGGGTGGTATATGTAAGTGGTGGGCGGTTTGGTCACTACTCCAGCACGTCACGGGGTAGGTGTCTGTGTCCTACCTCATTCATGTCAACTTCTGTTAATGTTGAATAGGTGTCCACTTCGTCAGGAGTGGAGGCATTGATGGAGGTCTGGAAGGTGGTGAAGTGGGTATCCATAAGGCGTCAACTTTGGTCATCAGGTCCTTCATAGGCAAAATATCAACATTGGGAATAGCAGCACATACAGGTACGGGTAGGCACCGTACCCAAAGGGCATGAAGTAGATTCACTTCACCAGGAGAGCCAACTGCGGCAGGTTGTAGGCAAGCGATACTGATCATTTCCCTGGGAACAAGCAAAGCCTTTTGGTCCCCCAATAGTTTTTTAGAGAGCTGAAAATGTTTCACTATGCTGGCAGCTGGCGATGGCGAGTACTGCTCCGACAGGTATGATTTATTGGCATCGTACATTATTGGCATGTCTCCTTGCTTGCACAGCCAATCGTAGATTTCCGGGAGAGTCTCCTAGAATGTAATCTTCTTTGGTACTTGACCGAGTCATGCCCTTGATGTGAAACTGGACTTCAGCATGCTGGAACCAGGCGATCGCTTCTCTGCTGACGAAGGAAGGTACTTTCAGGGTAGACTCAGTGTCTGACGGAACCATCATCAAACAATAAGACACAGTAGTGCAGAAGAAAGCAGGAGGGAGCTGAACACTCTGGTGGTCATCAATGTGTGGTTGGTAACTGAGAGACGGAGTAATTGCAACTAACTTAAGTTCAACATACAGCGCCAGGTTGTAGGCAAGCGATACTGGTCATTTCCCTGGGGGCGAGCAAAGACTTTTGGTCCCCAATGGTCGTTTAGATAGCTGAAAAAGTTTTGATATGCGGGCAGCTGGCGATGGTGAGTACTGCAACGGGAGATATGATTTGTGGGCATCGTACAATATTGGTATATCTCCTTGCTCTCACAGCCAATGGGAGATTTCCGGTAAAGTGTCCTCGGGGATCACCGCG
>NC_090725.1:13170003-13177503 GCF_036898095.1 Palaemon carinicauda | reverse complement strand
CTATGAGGAAGGTAAAAGAGTCGAGGAGATAGATCCTTTATATACTGTATATTTCTCATACAATTAGTGCATCTGTACTAAAAAAAATTAAACGTTTCGGTTTATTCCCGTATCATAGTTAAGGTATATATCGTCTATATAAGTTTCTCATATTTACTAACTTTTCTGCTATTTAAATGGTTTTCGCTTCTTTCTCACGAGGAAGAACCGAAGATAAATGAATTTGTGCTTTTTTTTTTTTTTTTTTTTTTTTTTTTTTTATCAACGCCTTTTTTTCTAATTCTTTAAGATTTCCATGATACGGAGGGTGGGGTAATCAATTAAAAGATCCTTTATATAGGTTTCTTGCCACTATCAAAGCTTTTGTTCCTTGTCAAAGAGCCGAGGAATGGGTCGCTTGCATAAGTTTCTCTCTTATCCACACATTTGTTATGCAAATCGTTTTTGCTTAATCCCATGAGGAGTGTGGATGAATTAAAGAAATAGATCACTTATGTAAATTGCTCAGTCTTATCAACGCATCTTTCTTGAAAAGGGTTTTTGCATCGTTCCATTTAGAAGAAATGAGAACTAGATCGCAAATATAAATTTCCTTTCCTGGGGGAGATGGAAGAATCTAGGAGATAGGGAATTTCTGTTTCTCACTACTATCAACGTATTTGTTCGAAGAGCCAAGGAATAAGTTGCTTATATAACTTCCTCACATTTACCAATACACCTGCTATAAAAGTGGTTTTCCCTTCTTCCTACGTAGATGAATGGATTAAATTGATCACTGATACAAATTTCTCGCTCGTATCTACACATCTGTTCTCAAGAGTGTCTCTCCACCTTCCAATGTCAAGAAGTCAAGAAGCAGGTTACTTATTTAAGTTATTTGCCTTTATCAACGCACTTATATTTAGAATTATTCTAGTTTCTTACTATACGAAAGGTAAAAGAATCAGTGACATAGATCTTTTACATAAGTATCTTGCTCCAATCAACATATCTGTTCTGAATCGGGTCTTGGCTTCTTCCTTCGTTAAGGAGTCAAGGAATAGGTTGCTTCTTCTAGTTTTTGCCTATATCAACTAACTTCCTTTTAGAATTTTCTCTAGATTTTTACAATACGAAAAGGGAATGTATTAAGGCTATAGATCTCATAAATAGGTTTCTTGTTCCTATTAATGTATCTTATTTGAAATCCTCTTTCCTTTTAACTTTGTCAAGATGGATGAATCAATAATTTTGATCTTTTACATAATTTGGGATCTTACCAACATATCTGTTCTGAAAAGGGTCCTTGCTTCTTACCATATTGAAAATTTAAGAAAAACGCTACTTGTATAACTTTTTACTTATATCAACAAACTTACTTTTTTAATTATTTTAGCTTCTTACTATACTTAAGGTGAAAGAAACAATGACATAGATCCTTAGTATAAGTTTCTTTTCTGAAAAGGCTCTTTGCTTCTTCTCCTGTCAAGGCTCAACAAAACAGGTTCCTTATTTGAGTCATTACTTTTATCTAAACACTTTATTTAGAAAATTTACTAAATGAAAGGTGGTTAAAGAAAACATAGAAAGGGCATCCTTCTTCATTTGTACATTATATGCGTTGCTTGCTGCAAGCGCATTACTTGGCTTATTCACCTTAAAGCACACAGGCATTTGAAAGAGGGAGACCTGCTCAAGAGAGTCACAACCTTGGCTATGGATAGCTGATCCACTGGCAGTCTCCAGGCAAACATCTGTAGTCTTGGAATGACGGGGTCGCCCCCTTAAGAGGGAACGTGATAGAACGGGACAGACACCATTATCTAATAAAAAGTGCGCATTATATTATGAATCATGGAAAAAGAAGAATTTGTTAAAATGGTGGCCACCACCACATGCGATGGCCTACGTACACATTTTTTTTTCTATTTACATCTGATAGCACATTTCTTAACCGAAGCCTCATATATAGAATGGTATTTGAGCATGTGAAAGCAAGGGACTTTGTCATGTATCTGTTGGTTGGAATGCGGCGTGGTGTGATCAGTGGCTTCGTCTCTGCCCATGCACGCCGTGAGGTGGGCGTTGATGTCCTACAACATTCATCTGTGCTTCAGTCGGTGTTCTAGAGTTGCCCCCTCCGTCAGGAGTCGAGATGATGACGGAGTTCTTGACCATGGGGAAGTGGCTATCCAAAAAAGGCGTCGATTTTGGTTGCCAGGTCCTTCATGGACAAGGTGTTGACATTAGGAAGAGCAGCTCACACCAATTCCGGCAGGCATTGTACCCAAAGGGCACGAAGTAGGTTCACTTTATGAGGAGAACCGTCTGCAGCACCCTGAAGACAAGCAATACTGATCACTTCCCTGAAGGTCATTGACACCTTTCGATCCACCAATGGCTTTTGAGAGAGCTGAAATAGCTAGGCTACACGGGCGGCTGGCAATAGTGAGTACTGTTCCAGGAGGAATGATTAGGACATTATACGTTAGAGATTTCTTGGAAGGTATCGTCAGTGATCACAGCGAGGGCATAGTAGGCTTTGACGCTTGAGCGAGTCACACCCTTGATGCGGAACTGAACCCTGGCCCAGTGAAAACAGGCAAACGCATCTCAGCTAGCAAAGAGTGAGAACCTCACTGTGGCATTATGTACAGATGAATAGGGATGGTCAATGTAGAGGATATGGTGAACTTCATGCACTCCGAAGGACACCAATATGCCGGGAGTGGAGGAAGAGTTAACATAAAGGCATCCCCAGAGCAACTATCTTTATTAAATGACAGCAAGTATTTATAGGCTCTTACTTAAGTGCGATAATTGTATGTTTGCAATCAACAGTTTTTATCGATAAGGTTGACATTGACATAAAATAGATAATATAACAATGGAATGATAACAGAGTTTAAATTAGCTACTTACGTTTAATGACGTTTTGACGTTAAGTCTGATGAAGGTTGCACTGTTGAAGAAAATGTGCGTAGATAGGCATTCTTCTTTATTTGTATGTATGTTACTCTCTACACATGCATTACAATGTGGTTGGCTTGTCCATCCTGCTATGAAGACGATAAGAGACGATTTTGTCAATATGTTATAAATTCCTATCGAATTCAATAATCGTACGCAACTAAAAATCCTAATCACTGCATCTCCACCTTTGTAAGTGACTGGTGAATTTGCAATAATTGGCCTTATTGTGATAATTCTATCAATAACACATGATATACTTTCATTCAGATAAGCCATACCTAACTTTAAATATCGAATTTGTTTTGCCAAGGGATCACAGATCCATAGGGAAAATCTTTTTCTTTTACATACTTCTGGCCGGGAAAGGATTCGAACCTTAGTCACTAGTAAAATAAAGGTAAACTATTGACTTGACCATCCGACTATGATGAGAGAAAATTTCTAGTTTTGATTGGTAATTTTGTAACACTGGCTTTTAATGAAAAAAGTAATCTTTAACGCATAGTTTTCAATTATTCATATGTCACAAACACATTTTCAGAATTCACTCTACCTCGGGGTCACACTTTCGTGGGAATACTATTTTTATGATAAGTACTTCTACCAAAGAAAAGGGTACATTTGCCATTATTAGGTTATATAGAGAGATAAAAGTGGATTTTGACTCTACGTATTCCTGTCGAATACAGTATTTGTAGTTAGAATCAGAATAAGTCCATCTCCCCCATCATATCATACTGATAAGTTTCTAACACTTGGCCCTTTTATGAACATTTTATCAATAGCACTCATGGATTTTATTCATTCGAACAAGCCACAAAACACTTATTAAAATCGAATTCGCTCTTCAATGGGATCATAGACCCTTGAGGAAATTCTATTTTCTAAAAGTCACTTCTACCCGTGCAAAGATTCCAACATTAGAGGTCAGTAAGAAATAAAGGTAGACCGTTAACTTGACCAGTCACTTGAATTCTAGAATTATATCTAAAATCAAACCAACACATCAGTATTATAACTGATTTGTACGTTTATAACATTTAGTTTTTTTTATAATACCCTTATATTCAACACAAATTATTTCCATTTATTAGAATAAACCACAAATATCTTTAAAATCCATTTCCCTTTACCATAGTACTACGCAATGATTTTTTTATAAATACTTTTTCCTTCAAAAGAGTTAGACTTGACGGTTGACTTAAGCATTCGGTATAAAAAGAGAAAAGCTTGGACTTGGACTTTGCAATACTTATTCAACTCAAGTTCACTATTAAATTTGTGATTATAAAAGAAATTAATCACTCCTAACCATTATAGCTCATTGGAAATTATGTGACATGGTTATTTTATTATGATTTTATATACTGCATAACACTCGTGATGTTCATTTATTAGATTCACGTCACAGAAACTTTTCTTATCAAATTCGTTCTGCCACAGGATCAGAGACCTCTTTGGGACATTCCTTTTATGAAAAATACTTCCGCCTTGGAACTAACTCAAACCATTCAGAACAGTTGGCATAATAAGAAATGTCGAGGGTTCATTTCATCATCGGGTTATAAAATTTTCAATTTGCCATATATATTCATGACCCTCTTTATGATGATTTCAACCCTAATACTTAAGATATTAGTTGAAACAAAAGTACTTTGCTTAATCAAGGATTAAAACATTAGAGGCCAGTGGAAATACAGGAATTACTATTTAAGGAGTTTAAGTTATTTTTTCTTACTATGACCTGGATTCTGACTTATGCCTTCTGGGGCTGTATGAATAATGATCCTTTTATCCAGAGAAATGTGACTTTGTATCGACTCTGCCGTATAAACCCCTACATAATTCCTGTCGTATACATACTGTAGATATGAGATTCATCCATCTCAATCGTGCCCCTATAGAATTCCTGTCGTATACATAATGTACTGTAGATATGAAATTCATCATTCTCCATCGTGATGATGGTCTATAAATCTCAGTGTGAATATTTTTCATGCTTTTGATATTGTACCAACAAAGAATAAGATAACTAGTGATGTCGGTGAATTACTAAGACGGGATGAAATTTGATACGCAATTTGTTTAAGTTAAAGAGCTTGGATTTCTTGAAAAAAAAAAAAAAAAAAAAAAAAAAAAAAGGGAAATGTGTGTAGGAGTGATATCATTTGAAGTAACAGTTAGATGCGGACCTAAGAAAATTCAATATCAGGGGAGCTCTGGCGATGAACGTTAAGTGTAACATGAAGTGCAGTGGGAGATTACATAATTCAAAGAGTATTGGATTAGTGATGTAGGTTTTTACCACAGATGTTGTTATCTAATTGCCAAGACAAATAATGAGCATACTAACACTCGACGGCTGATGATTCTTTGCCGGTTTTAATTTTTCCTTCCCTTGCATTTGCGAGATTAATCATTGAATGACCATCTGTTTACAGTTATGATCATGATTTTGATTTTGGCAATATGTTATAAATTCCTATTGAATTCAATAATTGTACGCTACTAAAAATCCTAATCACTGCATCTCCACCTTTGTAAGTGACTGGTGAATTTGCAATAATTGGCCTTATGATAATTTCATCAATAACACGTGATTTACATTCATTCAAATAAGCCATAACTAACTTTTAATATCGAATTCGTTTTGCCAAGGGATCACAGATCACAGATCCATAGGGAAAATCACCAATAGAATTGGATTAATTAGATGTTTGAGAGATATCACAGTCTAATGGTAAGCTTTCCATGCCGAATCAACCAAACACAACAAAAGGTTGGCAAATACTGCTCTAAAATACGTGACAAAACTCACAAAATAAAAATAAAAAAATGTATTATACAATATTGACTCATCGCTATCCCTTTGCATGCAGTCTACACTGATCAAGGATCCAGTTTCTCATGAACATACGCAAAAAGAAGTCCCATTAAAACGTAGTATTTTTCAAAGTAGTCATCAAAATAAATATCGTTCGGGCAGGCAAAAAAAAAGTAGTTCATGGAAAAACACACGTTAATCAGAAAGCCACATGTAGATTACGTAAATCAATTACAGGTGTCACTCTTAAATAACGTGATACAATTAAAAACATTTCCTTCATATTTTACCCAAATATAAAGGGAAGATGATTCAGTAAAAAATATATTAATACGCTTAAAATAGGAAATTCCACGCGAATTAGAGAAAATGTACCATTTCTGGAAAAGGTATTGGATGTCTGTTAATATAAAAAAAGATAATGGACACACTTATCAATTAAGAATCAATATTTTCGAACAAATTGAAACCTTCGTTTGCAAATCATCTAATGAAAAAACTTTTCGTGATATACACTTCCAAAAAAATATAGCATTGCGGTAAACGAATTTTATCAGTTATCCCCAACGTAAAGTCTGTTCATACAGAACTCAAGATACATCGAAAGACAACGAGAATGACACACAAGGAAAGGAAAACTAGAACTGAAAGTAAGAAACTTCAATGATCGTCAAGAAGCTAACAAAGTATACTGGGTCCATGAAACAAAAAAAAATAATAATAAAGTTAAAAAATCCCTAAAATTTTGAAATATGAATGATTTATGTAAGAGTTGAATGAACCATTCAAAGCATTCCATTCAAAAAAATTAAGATCTTGATTCAAAATACACTAAGAAAGAAAACATGAAAGAAAGAAATAAAGATAACAATAAAACATACCTAAAAGAACAAATTCATATAATGCTACCATTGATGATGAAAGATTATTAACAAAAAAATTCTATGAAAATTTCTAACCTCCAAAAATAGCTAAGGAATCAAATAAATTATTCAAGATCATTAAAAGATTATTAGAAAAAAAAAATTCATGAAAAATTTTTAACCTCCAAAAATAGCCAAGGAATCAAATAAATTATTTAAGATCATAAAAAACAACGTCCAGTAACTCAATAATCATCAGCAAAAAAACAAAAATACATGAATAAATATTAAAAAAAAAAAATTATTCTCGATGTTCAGTACGAGAAAAATGCCACATGTACAGTACATAATCACCAGCACATCGTTCAACATGACCAATGAAGATGTAGCACACTTTATAAAAAAATAATGTTGGCATGAGATAACCTAAAAAATCTAATATCCTATTTGAAATAAAATAAAATTGAATGAAAATAGAAAGTTAACCCTTTGACGACAGCGCGATTAAGCAATATTCATTCCCAGGACAGGAACTTACGGTCTATTGAATTTCTTGTTCCTGATCAAGGAATTATCATATAATTGTTAAATGGGGAAACTTGGAACTATTTCATAAATCTGAGTCCTTCTTTTAAGGCTCGATTGTGTGGTCGTTACATCTCTATGTTAAAATTTTATTCATGCATGTACACTAACATCCTTAATCAGCCATACTTTCCCGGGCACATTTAAATATTTCGATATGTTTTTGCTCTCCTACGCTGGGCTTTCTTTTTCACTTTCATCTGACAATCTTTCAGTACAAAAGGAATTTCTCTTGAGGATATTTTGAGTAAACGTGTTCTCACTCTTGATTCACTT
>NC_090725.1:13162503-13165003 GCF_036898095.1 Palaemon carinicauda | reverse complement strand
AAATCCGAGTTGCTTTTTCTTCTTGCTACCGTATTTCACAGCCCATCTTTATGACACGCCTCTGCAGCATAGAGACCTGGACCTATTAATTCGATTTCAAATCACCACTGCGTTCGTAAAAGCGAACGAGAGATTTCGCAAAGGACTAAACTCAATTTGACATTCCTACGCGTAGCGTGGATGGTGACTCGGAGGGAAACTGGTAGCCGGTTTTTTTTTTACTCTCTCTCTCTCTCTCTCTCTCTCTCTCTCTCTCTCTCTCTCTCTCTCTCTCTCTCTCTCTCTCTCTCTCTCTCCAGAATACGGTTCTCGTCAGAATGTCATCCTTTTGGAAACTAAATTAGTTTTATCCGAATAATAATAATAATAATAATAATAATAATAATAATAATAATAATAATAATAATAATAATAATAATAATAATAAACACTCCATATGTTATAAAAAAAATTTACTGTTGTAGAACGGTTAAGGAAGACAAGTAAATTATAGAGGAAAGAAACCCCTCCTAAATAAAGCTTAATAAAGTGGTCCACTACCAATCTACTCACGATGCAATTATGAAACATAAAATTCTAACAAAAAATTATTAGAATTATTTCTCGTATATTCAGATTCCAAATATGTTATATCTTGAAAGATTCTACTTTCCCAGTGTCTCAAACAACCTTCTTCATTCTCGAAAAATATTAAATTCGTATACTTATGTTCACCGGAAGTGTATTAGGAAGAAAATTCTATTATCAAAATCTACTGATACATGAATCTACGGTCAATGTTCGTATAAAGAAAAAAAAAATCTCTTAACTGGCTCCTAAAACATTAGAGCTGTAGAAATAGATTACTCTTGTTTTTAATATATTCATGACTAATGCCGTTTTTTTTTATTTAATGTAGGAATAAAGTTAAAATTATGTAAACAAAGATTCTCCGGAAAAAAATGTACTGTTCTCAACCGCATTTCAATAAAGTACAGGCGACCATTATTTTACCCTACTTTATTATTATCTTTTAAGGGTAGGGGTTGGTGACCGTAATGTCACACCCTTACGTCAATATATCCGTTTTTTAAACGGTAAAAATTCTGAAATAAAGATTGTCAGGCATTTACCGTTTTTTAATGCAAATTTTTAACAGTGCTTGTTTGTGTATGACAAACAACGTGTATTCATCACTCCTTTGTAAAATAAAAATTAAACATCATTCGAAGAAGTCGGCAATAATGAATATTGTAATAAATTTCATTGCAAATGACGTGTGCCGTTCGTTGAAAGGTCATCCGAAGAATATCTTTCCAAAAGGCACATATCGTCACCCTCATAAACTAACTGCCTAAGTCATTTTCTCCACTTGTTGGGAAATAACAAAAAAAAAAACTTCTCATTTCCTAATTCTTTATATCATTGTGTTGAGCTTCAATTAACAAATTCTAATTCACAAATTCTTCTGTTAAGAATTTGCGAATTGAAACTCAAGACAATGATATAAAGAATTAGGAAATGAGAAGGTTTTCTTTTGATTTCCCAACAAGTGGAGAAAATGACTTAGGCAGTTAGTTTATGAGGGTGACGATATGCTAAGTAAGAGATTCACACTTATTTTGCAGGTAAGGTATTTCTATGGTCAAGAACTGAATCTTTACATACATCTGTTGAACAGCCTTTTACATTATGTTATCCATATGCATTTCTTAGGTATTTACGTTTGTTTATCACAGCCAATTAGAATTATAACTGTCTTAAGTATTCTTTTAGTTTTCTATTTGTTTACTTTTGCTTAAGAATCTTTTTGCTAAGGATTGAACAAAAAGATTACAGAATTGCATTAGAAATTTAGAAACTGTATGACGGGATAACAATATCATATAAATAGGTTGAAGTTCTCAATAATTATACAATATTTGCGTAGGAGAGTAGTCTTTGGCGTATTCAAACAAGTAACTAATATGTGGATTCTCTTTGCATCAACGCTTGAAAATAAGACTAATATTAGTTTCCTAAAGAAAAATTATTTACCAAAAATAAACGATTTGTTGATGGGGTATAAATCTCTACAGTCAAGTTTGCACAGCTACTTTCAGGGTCACAAGTTATTAAAAGCAACTCAAATGATAATTCATGGAAAAATTGTCAAGTTTCAAAATAAAAATGGCTTTGAAGTTAAAACAAACTTGATGCTTCTTGGGGATGGGATTATACAAGCATCCTCATGAATAAACACCCACTCACACACATAGGATCATTTTCTTAAAATGATTATAGCATAAGCTTGATACAAATGATAAAAATCAAAAGTGGTTTATATAGACCTAAAAAATATTATACGAAAGATGGTGGAACTTTTATACTGGCAATAGGTTTTTGAGAGCAATCTAGATTTTCTATGAATTGTGAAATATGTATTAGAGTATGCCGGCAAACAAGTGTCTTATCTAGTATTATGAGGGTCTGAGACAAGGGTTTAGCATGTGTCCATGGTTGTTAATCATCTTTATGGATG
>NC_090725.1:13108336-13150836 GCF_036898095.1 Palaemon carinicauda | reverse complement strand
TAACTGAGCCTATGTTATAGAGTCGTAGGAAACAATAAAATAAGATAATTTTGGTTCCTTTAACGAGGTACTATAATCCCCGTCCTAATATCTATAGATTGCCCTTCAAAAATCCCCAGAAAGAACACCGACCATCCCCTACCCTTCTTGTTTGCAAGCGGCTGATTGAGTACAGTATATTGCTCCCAGGAGACATTCTGATGCCACGATTGATTATTTGATTTAAAATTTTCGGGTATCCTGACATCTAAGGTCATTGGCGCCGATATCATTTATTCCATATAAAAATTAATAGATTATTCAATTAAAGCCATAAAAGTTGAATGTCATTATAGAAGTTAAATAGTTTTCAGAAGACCTGTTTCTGAAATAAATCTAAAAATGCTGCTCGCATAGTAGAACACATCTTGTCCAAGAATCTTGGTAAGGATGAACCCACCATCCTCACCTCGAGCCTCAAACAGATATCTATTACTCAAGTTATTATAGTTAGGGCATTCGGTCAACAAATGGTCGCAATACGGTTGGTGTTGGCCCTTCGGAAGAAACTCGTGTGTCAACCGAGTGTGACCATTACGGAGACGGCAAAGAGTCGTCTCCCAATTTCGGGGCATCATGTTATCCCTCAAAGGAGATATGACATTTGTTACTTCTCTCGTCTAAAAGGTGCAAATTGGACTGGTAAGCCTTAAAAAGATCCAGATAAGTAAATTTGATAAAGTAAGGGAAAACGATTAAATCTCCATGGGGTTGATAGCGTATAATCCTGAATACAGTGCAGTGGGAGGAGAGACTTAAGAGATTAATTCAGTGAAGGACTAAAGAACATTTTAATCTTATTGCAAGTAAATACAAATCAACTATTGTTGATATGGATTGATTAGATAATGAACGGAGGAATACCAATTTCGTGCAGTGGCCTCAGGGATATGTTCATTTGGATATATTGTCAGTTTTTTTGTTTATTTTTTCTGAGGTAAATCAACACTCAAATTCATCTGGCGAAAAAAAAATAACTTTCATAGATCGTCACTGGCCCCATCATTATTGTCTCTATCATTTTCTAAACACAATATCGAGATAATTTTTTCACAAATGAATGTTGGTTCATACTAAATTGAGAAATAGGTTCCAAGTGAGATCAGTAGAAATTTAAAGCAAAAATATAATAAAAGATATTGTCTGATTACTTAGAAAGTAGTGATTATTACGAAAAAGAGTTAAAATATTTTGTGGGTAAAATTTGTTGGTGTTGCTTAAAAATCTATGGGTAATTTGTAGGTAAAAACCACAATTTTGTGGGAGCGCCCGAGACAAAATTGGCAACCCAGTTTAGTTAGCGACCTCTGCTGACACGAAGAGAAGGTGAATGTTCGCTAGATACTGAATGTTTGCATGATCTGCCCGGGATTACTGAGCGATTTTTAGTGAATATTTCATGTAGGTCAAGGTTACATAAACAGATGATGCCAAAGTGCATTGTCGTATCGCCGGGAAACTTGCACGACAGTGACATACTTTTAACCATGGTCCAGAAAACTGGCATGACAGTGACATAGTATTTAGTATGTCACTGTCATGCCAGTTTTCTATACCAGGGTTCGATTTCCTGGCCGGACAGAAGCTATTGTCTTTGAGTTGGTTCCCCCTCGGGTCTCTGATCCCGAGCTATAATAGAGAATCTAGACATTAAGGTATTAAAATGCATGGTTTATTATATATATATATATATATATATATATATATATATATATATATATATATATATATACATATATATGTATATATATATATATACATATATATGTATATTTATATATGTATGTATGTATGTATATATATATTTATATATATATATGTGTGTATGTGTATATATTTATTCAAATAAACATATAGGTATATTTGATATACACATATATATATACTGTATATATATTTATATATATATATATATATATATATATATATATATATATATATGTATGTATATATACATATATATATATATATATATACTATATATATATGTATATACATATATAAAGTATATATATATATATATATATATATATATATATGGTTGTGTGTGTACATGTACACACACACACATAAACACACATATATATATACAGTGTATATATATATATATATATATATATATATATATATATATATATATATATATATTTATATGTGTACATGTATACACTCACCCATATATAAATAAATGAATATATACACATATATATATATATATATCTATATATATATATATATATATATATATATATGTATGTATATATATATATATGTTTGTGTGCGGTTTGTGTTTGTTTGTGTGTGTGCATGGGCTTGTGTGTATGTGTGTGCATGCAAGTATGACTTAATCCCCTTTGTTAGAGGTGGAACAAAGAGAGTGAAGCCTACAGCTGAGTGAACTTGGGGCGGGTGTTGTTGTAGGCAGGGGGGCAATCGACATCCTATCAAACGTGATCTAATAACTGAATTAAAAACATTTAGCATAAATCAATAAATTTCTATTTTTCTCTGCCTATATTCCCTTAGGTCAATATCGTAAGACCTAACAAACTCCCCGATCATTCTGATCCGCATCTGAATCGTAGCGTACATGTGAATGACGTGAAAGGATCTACATCGAAGTGCCTCATTCACACAATGGTGATTACCTTGTCCGAAACACCTGTTTCCGATACCTAATAGCCAGTTACTTCCAGTGCGGCACATTTGTTGTATTGTTCGCTGTTTTGCGTTATCAGCCCAACTGTCATTGAATTCAAACATACTTTTCAAAATATTCGTATTCTTATTTTTAGTACCTCAATGATATTGTACTAATTTTCTTTACTTTTATTATTACCCAGTCAAACTTTTATATATGTCAAATGGTTCTTGTTTGAGTGTTTGGTTATAATCAGAGACTGATCTCGTATATTCAACCTTTCTTTATCAAAGCCTTTAGATATCAAGCATATCAATGACTGTCAATTTTTAATCAATTCCATATATCTCAAATAACATTATTAAAGCTCGGGAATTACCATATTAGAGTAATGCATTGTCAATATATTCCTTTCCCGAGGTCTTCGATCTCGGGAAAGATCGAATTGTTTGATTGTTTAATTGGCCGGGTCCTTCATTCTTTTCATCCTTCTCCTGTAAGCTAATTTTCGTTTTGACGTCTGGATGGTGTATCAATCTTTTAGGAGTCCTAGTGAGGGCAACAGACTCTTGACTCAGAGTGCTTCTTGGTTGCCTTTTTTTTATGAACATCTCGAAGGCGTTTCATGACGACGGAACCCAATTGAACTTGAGATCCCTTTGTAATTAAAATATCCTTTTTATAACTACTGTAAGAGGTCTCTCGTTTCTCAAATTGCCTCTCCTAATAATGATGATTTAGCTTGATCCGTCTATATGAAGGCAGCCCAAGGGCTCTTGCACTGGTATCCAGTAAGGGGAACAGAATGTTGGTTGTATCTTTAAAAGCTATTACTCGTGTTGGATGACACGAACACTGAAGACGGCCAGTAGATGATGAGGATGATACAAAATGACCAAAGCTGGAGCCCGAAGCTTAAATCCAGGGCTCCACAAGACAGACATCTCCGATCCTAAGCCCATTCCTTCGTTGGTCCTAGATAATTATTTTTCTTATAAGAGCGTGCTAACAGGAGAACGTCCAATTGGGGAGTGCCTCTTCTTAGAAGTCCTTCCTTTTAGAGAGAAAATGATTTACTTTAGATTGAAGAATTTTTTTATCTTTTTCTGATCCTTCAATATTCTCTACTTCTGTGTAGTTTCTGCCTTATTCTGCACAATCTTTATTTTTGGATCGCCAACATCATGGGCTTTACTTGCTCATTTCAAATCCACCCTATCGTAATAAAACGATCTGCTCGAAGACGAATGACAATTTGAAACCGATTTTGAAATGCACCGGTATTCCATATTTCTCATAACAGAGAGACTAAGAATCTTTTGGAGCTCTGACAAGAAAGCATTCAACTTTCCTATTGATGACGCAAGACAACTTGCAGTCCAACCAGGAGTTTAGAGGGTTTTGAAGAATATTTCGATTTCTGAAGAGTATTACGAATCTCCAAAAGGCCTTCATGTTTACTAAATTAAAAATAAGCTAGATACAGGAACTCTATATTGTTGGCCCAGCGGGGCTTCCCGCTAGCCCGGAGGGAATCTCCCCTTCCAACTGAGCTGGCAGGGGGTCCCACTCCTGTTGGGCCTGGCGGGAAACGGCCCTTCCCCTTGGGGTAGCAGGGTACCCCCACATGCTTCCGCTGGCCAGCAGGGGCAGAGCTCGCCCATTCCCACTGGAACGGTGGGGCTCCCCTGTTCCTGCTGGCATAGCGGGGCTCCCCCATTCCCTTTGGCATGGCTGGGCTCCCCCATTCCTACTGACACGGCGGGGCACCCCCGTTCCCGCTGGTACGGCGGAGCTCTTCCATTTTCGCTGGCATAGTGGGGCTCCACCGTTCCTCCTGGCATGTTAGGGCTCCCCCATTCCCCATGGCATGGCAGGGCTCCCCCGTTTCTGCTGGTATGTCAGGAGTCCCCCGTTCCCGCTGGCACGGCCGGGCTCCCCCATTCCCACTTGCACGGCGGGGCTCCCTCATTCCCGCTAGCAAGGTGGGTCTCCCCCGTTCCCGCTGGTATGATGGGGCTCCTCCGATCCCGCTGGCATGGCGGGGCTAGCCCATTTCTGCTGACACAGTGGGGCTCCCCCATTCCTGCTGGCATGGCAGGGCTCCCAAATTCCTGCTGGCACAGCAGGTCTTCCCCGTTTCCGCTGGGATAGTGGGACTTCCCAGTTTACGCTGGCACGGCGGGGCTTTTACGTTCCCGCTGACAGGGCAGGGCTCCCCCATTCCACTGGCACGGTAGGGCTCCCCTTTCCCTTCTGGCACGGTGGGGCTTTCCCGTTCCCGCTGGCACGGCAGGGCTCCCCCGTTCCCACTGGAACTGCAGGGATCTATCATTCTTTCTGGAACGGCGGGGCTCTCTTGTTCCTGTTGGCACAGCATGGCTCCCTTGTTCCTGTTGGCACAGCTCCCCCATTCCACTGGTACAGTAAGGCTCACCCGTTCCTGCTGTCATGGCGGAACTCCCCCGTTCCCGCTGGCACGGTGGAGTTCCCCCGTTCCCGTTGGCACTGCAGGGTTCCCCCATTCCTGCTGGCATGGCAGAGCTGCCCCATTCCCGCTTGCACGGCAGGGCTCTCCCGTTCCTGCTAGCATGGCGGGCCTCCCACGTTACGGCTGGAATGGCGGGGCTTCGCCATTCCCACTGGCATGACTGGCCTCCCCCGTTACCACTGGAACGGCGGGGCTCTGCCGTTCCCGCTGGTACGGCAGGGCTACCCCGTTTCTGCTGGCACGGCGGGGCTCCGCCAGGCCAGCAGGAACGTGGGAGCCCTGCCGTGCCAACATGGTGGGACTTCCTAGTTTCCGCTGGCACTGCGGGCCTCTCCCATTCCTTCTGGCATGGCGGGGCTCCCCCGTTCCTGCTGACACGGCGGGGCTTCCCCGTTCCCACTGTTACAGCAGGGCTCCCCCGTCCCCGCTGAAATGGCGGGGCTCCCCAATTCCTGCTGGCATTGTGGGACTTCCAAGTTTACGCTGGTACTGCGGGGCTCTCCGGTTCCCGCTGGCATGGCGGGCTTACCCCGTTCCTGCTGACACGATAGGGCTCCTCCATTCCCTTCTGGCATGGCGGGTCTCTCCCGTTCCTGCTGGCACGGCGGGGCTTCCCCGTTCCCACTGGAACGGCAGGGCAACCCCTTTCTCTCTGGCATGGCGGGGCTCCCTTGTTCTCGCTGGTATTGCGGGGCTCCCCCGTTCCCATTGGAACATATATGTGTGTATATATATATATATATATATATATATATATATATATATATATATATATATATATATATATATGTATATATACATATATATATATATATATATATATATATATATCCTTTCAGAGAGGGTTCACCTTATTGTGGTTAAAGGGTTTGTGTATCGTCATGATCAGTGAAACTGTACTAGTCAGAGCTACCTATACTACATTGGTTTGCTGTGAGCAGTCAGACCAAAATTTCCCACCATCACCAATCTGCACTGGCCAGCTTGGTGATAAAAACTGGCTAAACACAGGACATGAATTGACATGTCTGAAGCCTTTGTCCTGCAGTGTACTGGAAATGTTTTTTTGGTTTTTGTCGCAGTATTTCTTCAGACATTGATGCTCCCGATAATAAACATGTCAGTGAGTGCGAGATTTCAAGATGAAATGGTTTGATAAAACTCTGAATTGCTTTAATTGTTCGTAACAACTGTTTCACAGGTGTAAAAAGTGGCAATGAGTATGATAAGCCTTTTGTATTATTTCTGGCTCACTCCATTTTAGAGGGAAGTTTTCATGCAGACACAATGATCAAATGTTGTAATTGTGTAGTCTTGTCCTACTTCGAATGATGCTTCTTGACTGCACCTCAAACATTCCTGAATTGTTTTGAGGTCCGTAATTGCTGCACTAATCATTGGATGATACCCAATAGTTGTTGTAGAGTTTTGAGTATTGACAGTACCTAGACACAGATCCTGATATAGCAGGGATAAATTGACCCTCAAAGTGCATATAACAATCAATAATCTAGAAAAAATCAAAATCTTGTAAATCTATAGCTTTGATGCTGTGATTTTCAGCACAGTTTGAGGGCTCCATGAAGGTTGGTTCTTCTGACCGTTTTCTCTGGTAGTATGGTGCAAACTCTTAAACTGGACTTTTGAATCTTCTCTGCTTTTTCTTCGGTTTGGTATCAGGAATGGGTTCAGACATACGAGGAACTAATTTCAGGGCATCATCTTTACAGAATACAAAGTCTTGCATGTAGAATCCAGCTGTGCTTTGAACTGATCCAGTTCTATAAACATCAGACTGTAGCTGATGAAAGTTGTCCCAGTCGCCATGAAACACTGTTCCTTCAGGCTGATCCTTAACCACATCACTATTACCGATTACTGAAACACTTTCAACCAAATATTTGCTAGGACAGTTTCCAACTCAAGACAATAAGCATAGGACTCACAATGACCTAGTTTATTTAGGAGAGTAGTCAATTGTTTAGATTTGAAGTGATGGCGAAGTGTCTTGCATAGTAGGATATGCTTTTTCATCTTCTACTGTCCATCTATTGCAGCTTTACATATATCTTGCCTAACTGATAGTACTAATATTCTTTCTCGATCTGATGGGTCCCTCTTACCACAAATTAGTGTAAACACTGATTGTAGAGCATAAGCAGGAATTTCCTTTAGTGAATAAGGAACGTCACTAGATTTGGTGTGCCATAGAAGTGCCTTAGTTTCTTTGAAGGCATTCAGTAATCTAGTATGAAGCTCAAGACTAACTTCTTTGATTCAGTCATTATCTCCCAAATCATAAGCAGAAAGAACAATTGTTTCCAGTGATTCTAAAGGTTTACAAAATATCAGTGTGTCCTTATATGGGGGTAATGAGAAGTTGATACTGTCCCTCAGGTCAGAACATTGTTCAATCTTCAACCTGAGATTGACTAGTTATTTCACAAGCTTGTTTATTATTATTGTTGCATAGATTCTCATTATACACATTTCTAAATGACAAAGTTTTAGAACCCGACTTTTGTGAATAACTTCCTTTTTTATAAAATCGTAGATGCGAAAATGCTTTTTCTATACTTTTTTTCTTGTCTGATGCTTCCTCAGTTTCTGTGATGGTGTATTGCTGCTGAGGTAATCGTCTCTCTAAAAACTGCTAGGGTCAGCACTCATGTAATTGTGCCTCCCTTACGAAAAGATCTAGTCCTCCTATTTTGCAAAGTAAATTTTCATCATTTAGTTCAATTTCCTTTTCTTCAATGTTTTTATACGCATCTGAGTGGAACTTCTGCAAGCTATGTATATTACCAGAGACCTTTACCTTGCCACCTTTACAAAATATACAGTATTTACCAAATATCACTATATATCATCTTTTTGTTGGCAGCTTGTTCACTTACATACAAGCATTTGTTTCTATGCTTGATAATGTGCGGCGACCAATTCGAAGAAAAACTCTCGTCGGCATCTTTCCAGATAAACACGTAAATAAACATATGAACAAATAAATAAGAAAAATAATTGATATCAACTCCTAACTACATATGAACAAATATGTTTAAATTTTCTATAAAGTATTAAAGACACTTTATCCTTTACAATAAGTTTGGAATTTGTCAGGAGAAAAAATCATCACTTAATTTTTTGAATTTATCAGTTTGAAACAGATAAAATAGTTTTGGTATGTATTTCAATATAACGTAAACTTTGGCTACAAGAAATGATATAGGATCAAATGAAAGCGTATGTAACAAGGAAGTATTTATAATGCAATGTGTAATTATATATTAGTTAATCAAGATTTTTTCATTTTTTCTGTATACATTTTAAATTACTCTCAAACTACATATCATACTATTGTAATTTTTGCTTTTTGTATATGTTTCTTGATATATTGTAATATTCCCTGCAAAATTTCGTGAGAGTCTAAATATTTTTGACGGCCCATAGAAGGCTTAATGTAGATTTATGTGTGGTGAAGTTGAGCGCAGTGTGAAACGGAGATTTTTGGCCCCTGTGTGAGAACGGCCCCGAGTTGAGAGTGGTCGCTATGTTCTTGACATAACCCAAGACATATGTTATCAGGAAATGTGAATTAAAAAAAAAAAAAAAGTTAGCAGAAAACCTCCTGGGGGTGGTCATGGCACTCGGCTTAAATTGATTACTAAATATTCTAAACACCAGGCACACTGAGTTAATTGAACAATGGCGTCAGATATCTATATCAGGATTATGAACAAGGAGATTAATAAGCGTCAGGTTTTCTCCTTCACTTCAGGATTAAAGTCAGATTCTGAAGTACAAACATATAAACAGTTTTAAAAGTACTACCGACCTGAGGTGCTTAGAATAACTGCCTTAGAAATAACAGGTCTCCAACTAATTCTAAAGAGTTCATCTATAACATAACTGGCATGGAGTGAACATCTTGGCCCTCCACTCTTCTATGACTCTCACGACTCTCTCCCTCTCTCACCCCTTCTCACTCTCACCACCCTCAGACTCTTTCACCCCTTCTCACTTCCTTACCAACCTCTCTCTCTCTCTCTCTCTCTCTCTCTCTCTCTCTCTCTCTCTCTCTCTCTCTCTCTCGCACCATAATAAATGATAAAAGTTAGCGTCGAGTTTAAATCCCCCAGTTGCATAAAAGTCTCAATTTCAAACTAAATATCATCTTGAGAAACATTACAAGTTCCATTCTCTAGAGACATGATGTTCATGAAGTGAATCTTTATCTCACTAGGAGTTTGAATTGTTAAAAGACGCACTTGCAAGAATTGAAATAATAATGTGGTTTCTGAAATGATTACAAGATTTAAGGAGGTTTGGATAAATGGACAAATTCCTAGAATTTAGAAGTTAAGAAGAATTAATTACGTGGGTTACGTCCTGTCTGTTTAATAAATCCGCTGAAATATCTTGCAATTCCAAATTATAAAAGGGCTCAGTGCGAGGGCTAAGTTTCACCTCGCCAAAACTCTCAAAATCTACGATTTGCTCCAATTATTATCATCATCCTTATTATCATGCGAATTTTGACCAACGTACTATAAGTATATCAAAAACGATGAATTCAGGCCGAATCTCTCTCTCTCTCTCTCTCTCTCTCTCTCTCTCTCTCTCTCTCTGAATATCTTTTAGGCCGGTATAGCTCATGTATGGTGTGTTTTATTATCATGTTACAACATCGAACCATAATTGAAATTGCTTTTTCTTTCATCAGTGATTTGAACAAGACTAATATCAAAATAACCTAATGTAGCTGTTAAAGGAATGAATTGTTTAGCCACGACACTTCAATAATTTCTACATGATTTTGCGGATTCAATATATATATATATATATATATATATATATATATATATATATATATATATATATATATATATATATATATATATATTCCTTTTTTCCTTTCATCACTGGGCTATTTTCTTTGTAGGGGACCTTAGACTTATAGCATACTGCTTTTCCAACTATGGTTGTAGCTTAGCAGATAATAATGATAATAATAATGATGAATAAAAAGGTTTTACTGTATGATAAAAAAATTCAGCTGTACTCACCAATAAAAGTTGCACAACAAAATACCAAAATTTATTCGTCCCTCATGATTGCCGGACTATTATTCATACCGTGAAATGTGTACTGAGTGTACCAAGCCCCTAAGTTGAATATATAATTTGGACACATAAATAGTTCCAGTAGGCTAATCAACTACGATTTTAGGTTTGCACTGCCCTGCTTAGTTAATAAACATCTTTTCCATAAGGTGTTAGATAAATTCTAGTGAAAACCCGGACTGAAGAAAATTCACAGGAAAAATTCATTATTTTACTGAGCACGGTAAAGTAATCTTTAAAGAAATGATAACATTGATTTTCATTGACTGCATCATGAAGGAATTTCTATATGAGAATAATTGACATTTATTAAATGTGTAAAGGAAAGAATAAGTGGAAACTATCTTGTAATTTGTTGCTTAAAAACAATCACTGATATACTCTAAAATCCATTTGAAATGAATTAAAATAAAAAAGGCTACATACCATTACGTAGAAATTCAAGATCAGACAAAGACGTTCAACCTTTTAGTTATATTGTACACTGTAATTGAAATAGATACGAGAAAAAGATAAAACAAAAACATCCCAAAGAACACAAGATCGAAGGAAATGCAAATATGAAATGAATTCGTTGCATGAGAAACAGGAAATGATGTGACTCAATGCAACAATCTGATATGGAGGGCCCTTACCTACAGTTCGTTGAAGGGAGAACGGCCATATTAATAATATATTCAAGGGTGACATCACTTTCATATATATTCTACATGCTTGTTTATATTAAGATGATGTTATTTTGCCTGTTATTTCGTAAGTAACTCATATACAGTATATTAGATATTATTTATTTCATTAACATGAAAATGATTTCATGGAATGTATGAATACGTACGCATAAGGGCTGCTGAGGTGAATATTTTTATACAGCATTCAGTTGAATTGCTCCTGCTGCATAATTATGGAGAGAGAGAGAGAGAGAGAGAGAGAGAGAGAGAGAGAGAGAGAGAGAGAGAGAGAGAGAGAGAGAGTCGTATAAAGAATATATGTTTATCTACGATAGATTCACAAGAGTTTCAACTTCATTTAAAAATCAAATTGCATTTAGAGTTAATTTGTTTTTCAGCTATACACCATCGAACACTGCTTAAGATAAGAAAAAACGGATTTTGAGCGAAGCGAAAACTCTATTTTTGGGTGAGGTAGCCATGCCGTCCTGATGGAAGTTCCTAATAGGTAGCTTCTTAGGGTCAAATATACCCTAGGAAGCTACCTATTAGGAACTTCCATCAGGACGACATGGCCTGAGTCCAAAAATGCATATAGAAATACAAAACCTAATACACAAAGTACCGAATTGAGACAGCTAAAGTATTTGTATTTACTTTGCCCTTCTCGTTAAAGAAAAAAAAAGAAAAAAAATAATAATAATAATAATAATAATAATAATAATAATAATAATAATAATAATAATAATAATAATAATAATAATAATAATAATAATAAAAGCAGTAGTTATCTTAGAACATTTATCTATGTAAGAAATGTATAAGAAGGTACTTTTGATGTCAGCACTGTAATTTTTTTTCTTTTTTTTTTTCTTTTTGTATAAGAATTTTATTTAGACCTTGGAGTAATGAAGCACTGAAACAAAGTGAAATTTGAAACAAAAAAATTATATCAGAAACACATTGTTGTAGTAAGGGTGTAGGAAAATTGGAATAAATTGAGCTAGGATTTAGGAGTAAATGCAATGGTTAAGTCTTTGCAATATGACTGCAAAGATCTTAATTATGAATAGGGTGCCATTTTAGAAAACTTTAACGAGAGGAGGGTTGTACAGTTTTCCCATGTACCTAAACCCGTTATTGTCATTAATGTTAGATTAAACCAAGCGAGGAAATTTAACCAAGGTAATTATGATTTGGTATACTAACGTGTTTGTAAATTGTATCATTTTGTATCGAGAATAATTAAATTCAGCTATTTCATAGCATTTTTTCATGTTATCTAAACTTATATATAATAGAGTGGATGTGTTTATATATTTTTCTGCCTCCACGTTGCCACATATCATTACATGCGTTAATATGACGCAAATTTTCTAGATCCTTGTAAAATCAGACTATAGCACTCTACTCGTTGAAGGTGCTATGGCGTTCTGCTGTTTCTTTTTTTCTTCTTCTTCTTCTTCAGCATCGGTTTTTCTTTTGATTTTATTTGTGTAAGACAATCTTAATACCGGACCAATATTGTTATTGTTATTGTTATTGTTATTGTTATTGTTACTGTTATTGTTATTATAATTATCCTGGTGGTCTATCAAGAGTTTGCCCTATCCCCATTTTTCTGTAAATTCAGCCTGATTTTCCCTTTCAAAATCCTCACTACTGTCCTTTCTATCGAAATGACAATTGTATTCGGAACTATCTTATCTCATCATGTTGACAATCCTTCCCGGATTTTGTGCTGCTTTTGCATGATTTTGTTAACATTTCTAAACTTATTCTTAGTAATATTATCATTATAAAATATGAAATAATATTTTGTTAATTTCTATTCATTTACTGACTGATGTGCAAAATCGCTGACCTGAGGTTTTAAACCTTAATAATAACATGTGATTCACTGTAACTTTCGTGGATTGAATAGCAATATCAAACACCTTTTACTGTCCACATTATTGTATTTCGTTTGATTCAGAAATTACGGTCTATCTATTTCAACACCCGCCCGAGTTCAACATTCCATACTCAAAAAAATAGAATATCTTAAGACGTCATGCCATTCCTCAAGCAAGGCATTGGGACTCTAGTTTGTGCTCAATTTACATCAATAAAGTTGGATAATTCTTTTTTGGACTGTCTTATCATCAAGGCTATGTTATTATACCAAAACTGTTCGAAAATAATTGTTCGGAAGCAGTTATTCGAAAACAAATATTCGAAAAACAAATATCATAATGGAAAATTATAAGAATGAAAGCTATTCGGAAGGATAGTTATACGAAATGATAATTATTCGAAACGCCGATGTGGTAACGTCCCTGACTGGTAAACACCAGACTAGAGTACGAGTCCCGCTTAAACTCGTTAGTTCCTTGGTCGCTGCATCTCACCATTCATGTGAGCTAGGGATGGGATTGTGGGGGTTTGGGGGAGCCTATAGGTCTATCTGTTGAGTAATCAGCAGCCATTGACTGGCCCTCCTTGGTCCTAGCTTGAATGGAGAGGGGGCTTGGACGCTGATCATATGTATATATGATTAGTCTCTAGTGTATTGTCCTGCTTGCTAGGGCTATGGCACTGTCCCTTGCCTCTACCATTCATGAGTGACCTTTAAACGTGCATAGATTGTAAAAAAAAGCAATCTTACAAAATACATTTTACTTGACTTACAAATATCTATATTAAGACATTCATTTTATAAGTTTTCGCTCTTTTATCTTGAAGTAAGGCATAAAATACCGATATGGTAAAGACATTTTTCACAGTATGTACTATATGTAATTGTTCAAATAGCTGAGGTACAGTTTTAGATGCTCCATCCACTTGTAAATGTTCACTGCTCCAAGTATCCTCAAATTATTCCAAGCCGGAAAAATAAGTATCGTATTATCGTAAGGGCCTGAATCGTATAGCAAAATTTGTTCCCTTTAATTATCTTTAGCCTTCTCGTTATTGAAAACAATTTCTCCTTCTATGATTAGGATTAGCTCTCTCCTTTTGTCTTACATAAAGATTATTGCTGGTAAGGCTTGCGCGGCACTTGTACTTAATTGCCAGGCAGCAGTATAAATACCACAATGAGGAGAATCACTGTTTCTTTGGCATAATTTTCACTCTGTTTATAATATACGCACTTCGACTATTACGGCATTATTAGAATTATTGTGTACACGAGAAACTTTAATCACTTCATCGTCATTATTGCGAACTTATTACCCCTATGAAGTATCTTGGTATCAACTTGTTTGTCTTTCACAAGTAAGAAAAATCAATTTTAAGCTTAGCACAAGATTGTATCCGTTGCTAAAGCCCTACACTCATATATTTAACCCCTTGAGCAAAGTAGAATTATTTGGTAATCTCAGTGTTGCCAGGTGTATAAGGACAGGAGAATGTGAAAAGAATAGTCGAGACTATTCAGTGTAGGCTATATGTAGGAAAAGAAATAATGAGCCCTAACATTAAAACAAATGTATTTCCCGCAAACCTCAGGATTACGATGATAGCTACATTTGATTACATTAATGCAAAAATATCTTGGTATCAACTTGTTTGTCTTTCACAAGTAAGAAAAATCAATTTTAAGCAGTCTTGCCTTTTCACCTAAAATGTATTCGGTCATCTTTGAAGGGCTGAAATATTTCGAGGAAATTAAGTCTTTGGTGCTGGCTGGCTGCTGCCCACAAAGTTGATTATCACTTCACACAACAATTAGAATAAATATCACTTCGAACACTTGCCTGTTAGAGTAATTTTCTCTCGAACAATAACGTTTATTATCATTGTTCGAACAATTTTATATACGAATAAATATTTTTAGAATAATTGTTTTCGAACGATTTCCCTGATATGTTTTTAATTGTCTATTCTCTATCATTTTCCTGATATGTTTTTAATTGTCTATTCTCTATCATTTTCCTGATATGTTTTTAATTGTATATTCTCTATCATTTTCCTGATATGTTTTTAATTGTCTATTCTCTATCATTTTCCTGTTATGTTTTTAATTGTCTATTCTCTATCATGACTAAGATACAGGAACATGATAGTAAGGCTTCTTTGGTATTTGTTGGCAGTTCTAATGCCAATCATAGAGAGTGGTTCCTATCGGTTTCTCCGACCGATTTCTACGACTTAATATCTTTTGGCTTTATTACTACGTCTGCCATTTGCCTGGAACTTGTATTTACCGAATTCCCCGTTGTTTCAACCAGCACTGTTGGTTCTCGAATTGGGATTCTGGTTAGGATACACTTAAATCTTTTCCCCATATTCAAAACTAAATAGGGTGTCCTTAGTATGTCTAACTCCAGTAAGATATGAATCAAACCTCAAGAAAACTGAAATAATATTCTAAGATTCATTTTCAAAGGAGTGTTTCATCAACATAATAATTAGAAAAAGTCCACCTCGTTTTTTTTTCAAATATTGGGTCGAGCACAAAGTCTGCTTAAATGAGGATAATAAACGTCCATGACTGGATAAACTGCGGGTTTATAAATGTTGGTAAAGAAATAGATTTGCTTACTATGAATTATGCTTCAGAGAAGAAAAGCTTTTTCTCTAAATCAATACAATTTATCATGAACATGAATTGCGGACAACCCTCAAATTTGCTTTATTTTTTTTAAACTTAGTCGTAATTTATTTGTTTAAGCCAGATGTCTGTAACTCACTGCTCAAAGGTGAATCAATTCTTTAGGCCGATGTGCTTGACAATAAGCAGTGCAATGAGATTATATATTATTCCCTCTTCCTAGAGCTGATATGTATAGTTAAGTTTAGCAGTCTTGTGTAACAAAATGGAAAAGCTTTTGCTAGCATGATAACACAGGATGGTTTATCAACAGTTCAGGGAAGAACGAGTGATAAGAAAAAAATCAAAACCGTTACAGTGTACGAGCATGCATGAAACACGTGCGGTACATGGCTCCCCACCCCCCCCCCCCCCACACCCCATGAAAATGACATACATATGAAATAGGACGCTCTGCTCTAGAGAGGCGTACTGTAGGCGGGTCATCTAGCAGGAGATATGCAGGTTTTAAGGGATCAATGGAGACCCTGGCTTCTTTACCCCAATATTGATGTAGAAAGCCTTCGGCGTACGACGGATCATGAAGAAAGGGTCCATGTAAGGGGGCATTAGCGGTACCTTGCTAGTGTCGTTAGGCAGGAAAATGTGTTGCCTAATGCAGATCTGTCGGTATATGTTGCTTAGCCGGGAGCTTATTAGTCTGGCGGCATGGAGTAAATTTTCACACAACATGATGTAGGTGCTGGAGATTTGTCGGAGGAGGTTGCAGACGGGAAAAATTCGGCAGGGACGACCAGCTGCTGAGATATTGAGGGCTTCTTTAGGAAGGATCCTTAGTCCCAGAAGGAACCAGGGCAGCTGGGTAAACCATTGGGAGTCCTTGCAGCAGGACATCAAAGCTGCTTTGAGAGTGAGATGAAGCATTCAACCGTTCCTTTAGCAGCAGGGTTGTTTGCGGTTTTCTGATGTAGGATGATTCCCAAGAGATTTGCTAATGATTTCCACAATTGAGAGATGAAAGTGGTACCCCTATCAGAAGTAATATGCTCAAGTATACCAAATCTTGCTATCCATCCTGAGAGTAGGGGAGATGTAAAGGAGGCACACATTGCAGTTTCCATGGGAATGGCTTCAGTCCAGCGAGTGGAGCGGTCAGTGATGGTAAACAGGTAACGATGTCCTTGTGATGTTGGTAGGGGACCTACTATGTCAACATAAATGTAGGCAAAGCACTGCTGAGGCTGATGTAAAGTGCCCACTCCTGAGGTACAGGCACGGACCCAATCCTTGGCATCTTTAATAATGCCATGCCAAATGAACTTCTTCCTCAGTAGCTGAGCAGTAGAATGAAGTCAAACACATGTCGGCGCATGGGAGCAGGTATCCACAGTCTAGGTCTACCAGTACTGATGTCACAGAGGAGAATGGCGTTGGAGTCGTCGAGAGGAATGTCCTCCCAACGGAGGGATGTGCAGGATGTCCTACATGCTTGGTACTCTGGATCTTTTCGTTGGAATGGAGGCCAATGTGTTTCTTGACAGCGCATCGGCAACAGAATTCATTTTCCCAGGGACATGTTAAAGGGCATAATTGTATTCAGTCGTAGCGGAGAGATGTAAGCATTGACGGGCGGACCAGACTTCAGACCATGTAGTGAACACTTGCACCAGAGGTATGTGATCCGTGCGAATTACAAAGTGGCAAAAGTGATGGACAGGCAAGTGCACCATCAGCAATTCACGGTCGAAGGTAGAATAGCCGGATTTTTTCTTGGACAATTATTTACTGGAGAAGATCAATGTGCGGGGCGAGCTGATGACCACCTGCTCAAGGACTGCCCCAATAGCGACATCACTGGCATTGGTGGAGAGAAGGAGAGGTGCATGTGGCATGGTAAAAGTAAAAGCAGCAGCGGTTGATAGGGCATTCTTTGCGTTGAAGAAAGGTGCTTCTTGAAGGGGACCCCACTTCAGGACTTTTGGCCTGCCCTTGAGGGAGGCGTAGAGGGGGGCAAGAATGGTGTTAAAGGCTGGCAGGAAACAGTGATAATATTTGTTCATGCCCAAGAATTCTTGCAGTGCTTTGACGGTCGAAGGCATGGGGAAGTTCTGAACGGCTGCTACCTTCTCAGAGAGGTGATGAACTCCTTCAGGAGTGATACAGTGCCCTAAGAACGATACTTCATTAGTGCCAAGGGCACAGTTGTTGTACCGGACTACAAGGCCGTTCTGTTGTAGGCGATCAAACACTATGAGTAGGTGATTGAGGTGTTCCTCTTTGGAGAAAGAGAACATGTCATCCACATAACATACCCAGAAGGAGAGGTCCCCTAAGATGCCATTCATGAGACATTAAAAAGTGGTCCCAGTATTACAAAGGCCAAAACAGGAGTAATTGAAGGTCTATGTACCAAAGGGGGTGGTGATGGCAGTCTTGGGTATGTCTTCTGGGATCATGGGCACCAGATAATACCCTTTCAGGAGGTCGAGCGCAGAGAAAACCTTCGTTTTATGTAAGTAGGAGGTCACATCGGGGATGTTTGGAAGGGGATAGTAATTCGGTTCTATCTGCATGTTCAAGCGCCTGTAATCCCGATACAGATGCAGAGAGCCATCTTTTTTTCAGAAAAATGTGTAAGGGTGACCACCATAGGCTTTAGGCCTTTTGGCAAAGGCCCATTTCTTCCATTTCGGCAAACCTTTGTTTAGAGGCTGCCAAACGATTCGGTGCCAGACGCTGAGGGCCCCATTGTCTTAATATGGCAATAAATACCGTGTTTGGCGGGATCCGTGGGCATTTGACCAAGTTCTGGAAGGAAAACTTCTGGTTACGATGTAAGGAGAGGGGTGTAGGCCTCCGTAGGTGCCCTGATGTGGAGAGCGAGGTTGGAAGGGCCCAGTTGGAGGAGTGTTGACGAGTAAGATTCAGCATTAACTAGCCGTCAGTGAGTAACATCAACCAGGAGTTGGTAATGTGAGAGGAAATCTCCACCCAGGATTGACAATGTGACGTAAGTAACAAGAAACCTCCAGTGATATTTGACTGTTCCAAATGATAATGTTAGGTTCTCGTAACCATGGATGAGGATCGCAAAACCATTGGCAGCTACTAGGTGGATGTCGGCATATTTAGGCATACTACGTCATGTCCTGGTGAGTGGCCTTGACAGAAGAAAACAGCAAGCACCCTTTCCTACCAAAAATCGCGCCCGCGTACCTGCATAATGTAAAAAGAAAAGATTAGTGACGTGGGAAGGCTACTACCATAAGCGATGGCCTACCTACACGTTTTTTTGCCACAGACAGTAATTTTAACATTTCTTCGCAGCAGCCCGAATATGGGGTGGTAGTAGCATAACTGGCGCCGTTGGGCATCAAGAAGTGGCTGTAGAGGTCGTTGGTTGTGGCATGAGCCAGTGGTGGGTGGTGAGCAGTTTGGTCACTGCATCGGCACATCACGGGATGGCCATCTATGTCCTACCGCATTCCCGTCAGTTTTGGTTGATGTTGAATAGTTGTCCTTTTCGTCAGGAGTGGATGCATTGAAGGTGATGAAGTGACAGCCCATAATGGCATCAACTTTGATCATCAGGTCCTTCATTGCTAAAATATCAACATCGGGGATGGCAGCACATACAGGTTCAGGCAGGCGCCTTACCGAAAGGGCACAAAGTATTTTCACTTCATGAGGGGAGCCATCTGTGCCAGGTTGCAGGTGAGCGATACTGGTCATTTCCCTGAGGGCGAGCAAAGCCTTCAGGTCCCCCCAACGGTTGTTGAGAGAGCTGAAAAAGTTTGGATATGCGGGCAGCTGGCAATAGCGAGTGCTGCTCCAGGAGGTATTTTTTTAGGATGTCATATGGTATTGGGATGCCCCCTTTCTCGCAAGGCCAATCAGAGATTTCTGGAAAGTGTCCTCGGGGATCGCCACGAGAACATAATCTGCTGTGGTGCTTGACTGAGTCACACACCTGAGGTTAAACTGGACTTCAGTACGCTGGAACCAGGGGAATGCTTCTCCGCTGAAAAAGGGCAGCAGTTTCATTAAGGCAACGTGTGCCGAAGAGGCAGGTACTGTGAGCTGCATCTTCAGACAGCAGTAGGGGGGCAGGCTGGAGGGAGCCGACACTCTGCTGGTCACTAATGTGCGAGTGCACAGTTAGGTTATTAGTGAGAGGCGAGATGAATGCAACTAAATTTTATTAAACAATCCTCGAGTTTTTACTAAGCAACTTGTGACCAAGAACGTCACAAAAATTCCAACATGAAAAAGGTTGTGCTAGCATGAAAACACAGGATTGTGTATTAACAGTGCAGGGAAGAGCGATGGGTAAGATAAAAAACTAAAACCGTTACAGTGTATGAGCGTGTATGAAACACGTGCGGAACACCAGCTTGTTATATATTCATTTATTTCTACAATTTCGTATTTCCTTGTGTAAGTTTCAGTACCACACAGTAATTAAGTTCCGTTACAGTAGTAACCAAATTGTTAGACTATCAACCTAATCATACAATTGAGTCGGTGGAGCTTTATGGTTATAAACCTGGTGGTAAATGCTATCATATCGAGCCTGTGGATATAAAGGTGCTTCCACACAATCGAACTATGTTCGACGGACAAAATCGTTAACACATCACAAGAGAAGCAGGGTGACGACATAGGCGGTGAAACGATGGAAGTGGATCTGGCAACAAGCAGTGGTACCAGATGAGGTTGTTTACCACCGTTTAAACTCTGCTCACAGGGCAAAGACCGGTGGACAATGTTCGAAGGTGATGTCAGTGTGTGGCCTTGGACGACTCGTGTAGGATATCACCACCACCATGGTACACAGGAAAACAAACAAAGCCAAAAAAATTGCACTATGTAACATGATCATTGCTGTACTCTGTGAGGAGGAGGAGGAGGAGGAGATGACAAGAAGGGAATGGTGCAAGGACTGGTTGCACGAACAAAATGAAAGGGGAAGCCATGCAACCATTTTCCAAGAATACATGCACACACACACACACACACACACACATATATATATATATATATATATATATATATATATATATATATATATACAGTATATATATACACACACTCACATATATATATATATATATATATATATATATATATATATATATATATATATATATATATATATACCCGAATATACATATACCTTAACGTGGTTAAAGGATTTGCATATCGCCTTGACCAGCAAAGCTGCACTAGTCAGGCCACCCATACTAGGTTTGCTGTTAGCGATCATACGAAAATCTCTCACCATCAATCCGCAGTGACCAGCATGGGGATGAAAACTGGCCAAACCCTAGACAGAGACCCACTAGGTGGGCCCTCCCCTACACATGAATTGACATGCAGTGGACTAGAAACAGCTGCATTTGCTGTTGTTTGTTGTTGTCGTTGTTGCTGTTGTTGTTGTTGTTTTTGTTGTTTTATATATATATATATATATATATATATATATATATATATATATATATATATATATATATATATATATATATATATATATATATATATATATATATATTTATTTATTTATATATAGATATATATATTTATATATATATATATATATATATATATATATATATATATATATATATATATATATATATATATATATATATTATACATTTATATATATATATATATATATATATATATATATATATATATATATATGCAGTATATACAGTATATAGATATATATAATTTATATATACAAATTATCAAACATATCTAATCACCTAAAATTATCAATATCATTCAAGCATTCTTACATTTAGAATAACAAGGAACATAAACATTTTCGGACATTTAGATCACAATTAGTTATTAAACGAAATACCTAAATTTCCTCTAAAATTTTAAAGTAACAAACCTGGCAAAAATATTCAGAGGAGGCTCAACGATGAGGTCTCTTTAAAAGTTTTTTTCTATCTTTCTTTATCTATCATATCAGGAGGGGTTGAGCTAGTGAAATTCTGATTCCCAGACAGCTTGGTATTTAAAAGAGATAATAGTAATCATATAACAATTATTATATGCATATGAATTATAAATTATTACAAAATAGGGATGTAATAAAAACAATTACTAAATAAAACAGTAAAGGGGATAATACGTAAGCATTCAATCTTTATTTTTAAGATTCTGGATAAGCATGCAATTCATTTTATAAAATAAATACATGAACGTGACTAGCCAATGTGTATTTAGAGATAAGCACTGAAGATAATTCAGTCATGTTTTTAGATCCTATTTAAAAGAGATGGGTGGATCAAGAGGCAGTTTAGAAGAATAAAAAGTCCTTGTTTCCAGGAGCAAGAATGAGGAAGAATGATGAAGGATGAAGATTAAAAACCATTTCATATGAAACATACTGTTTCCAGAAATCACAATGATGCTTGTTTCAATGAATAAGAACAAAAACAATGTTTCAAGAAATGAGAATAAGCCCTGTTCAAGAAATATGAGTAATTCTAATTTTAAGGATTCGGCCCTATTTCAAAGGATAAGAATAGACCTTATTTCAAAGATAGAAATAAACCTTTTTTCAAAGAATAAGAGTAAGCCATGTATCGATGCTAAGGATAAAACAGATTTCAATTAATGAAAATAACTCGTATTGTTAGCGATAAAGAGCCTCGATTCGACGACATAGAATAAGCTTTAACTAATGGAATTGGAATAAGCCAAGTTTCAATGTATGAAAAACTTTAGTTTCAAGGAATAAGAATCGCCTTCTTTTACAAAGTAAGAATAAACCCTGTTTTGAAAATAAGAAAAATCTTTGCTTCAAAAAATAAACAAATTTGGTTTCAAGGAATAGGAATAATCCTTGAATCAAGAAGTATAGTTATGCATCGTTTCCAGGAATAAGGAAAAGCCTTGTTTCAAAGAAATCACAACCAGCTTTGTTTCAAGAAAGGATAATAAGGCTAGTTTACAGGAAGGAGAAGCCCTTTTTCCAGAAATGAAACTATGCCTTGATTCAAATAATGAGAATAAAGCTTGTTTCACGTGAGTGGTTTGATACCGCGCGGTTTTGTTTGCATTGATTAAAAATCAATAACGATCAATGAGGCCCTTCACGCGAGGCCCTCTCGGAAGAATTTCCAAGCGCCAGTGATTCACTAGCCCTGTCCACTGCTAACCAGCGTGGTTCCAGTGTAGTGGTTTATAGAAACTACGAGACCACTTGGGAAAATACATGCCTCCTAACGAGAGAAAAGTTTCCCGCGCGTAACATCCTTTCATTTGAAGCGATCCCATGTCTTGTTCTAAGATATGAGAGCTGTTAGTGGTTCAATGAATTAGAATAAGCGTGAAAACTCACCTTGATTCAAAGAATAAGAATAGGAATAGAGGAATAGCAATAAGTCTAATTCAAGGAATGAAAGCAAGCCCTGCTTCAAGGAGACTAAGCTTTCTTTCAAGAAATGAAAATAAGCTTTTTATAATTATTTTTGTATAAAAGAATAAGCCTTATTTAAATCAATACGAATAGCATTGCCCTTTGTTTCGTGGATTGAAAATTAGCCTTTGTTCAAGACGTGTTTTAGGGATAAAACTTCTTCATTCATTGATTACATAAATGAGAAAAACATTAGTTCAAAGGAATAAGGGTTAGGAATAACGTCTCGAAGGGAGGAGGATTATGGATGTTAAAAGAGCTTAAAATTATTACTATGTGTAGTAGTAATATTCATTTTTGTTATCATTATCATTATGTTCTTGTTATGTAAAGGCCCAGTCATATAAAAGTCAGTAACATAAATAAATTGTGAATTCCAATAAAGCTAACGCGGTGTGTTCTATTGTCATGTCGTAGAAATTTAATGCGGGAAATGAGGCATTTATGATGAAGTGACGTTATTTGAAATGAATTTCACTTCTGGAATTATCTCTTATCTTTGTTAAAGTGGATTTTTTTAGAGAAAGTGAATATGTATAATTTTCCTATAATATGAAAAAGTAAAATTTTATCACAAAGCTCCTTGTCAAGAAGCATTTTGGGAACCAGATACGGATCACGTTACACATATAAAAACCAATGGACGGTATTTAAGCCAGAGGACGGTGCAAAATGACACACATTCTGGTCGGACAACATTGAAAAAAGACCTTGCTCTTTGTCAGTCTACTGCATACTCGTCTACAAATGACAAGTATCCCCTCGTTTCCTGAAAGTGAAAATGATGTTTTCTCTGATCTCGATATAGGCTAGAAGTGTTTAAATCTAGCACCATTTTGAACTGTTTAGTCTATAGATCGATGTTTTTGTCACTTGGTCTATTACTGTATGAGTTAGGTCTAGTACAATTTTTGACTTTGAATATAGATGATTCCTATTCTTGAACAACCTTATGAACGATGTTTTTTTTTTTTAACTCAGTCTATCACTTAGCTTAATCCTATTACGTAACCTACTCTTAACATCATGTCAAGTATTAATGTGTTGATCAAAACCAGTTCTGTAATATAGACCAGTCCTCTTGTCTGGAAGCAGCACCTAGGTGACTTTTGTATTTCATTAATTGAATACTTCAATTGAGATTTCTCCAGATTTATTTCAGACTGCTGTTACCTCAGAAGTGTATCAATCTGTTGATCGAAACCAATGTTATAATATAAACCATTGCTCTTGTCTGAAAGTAACATGGTGGTATTATTGAAATTTCCAGATTTATTACAGGCGACTGTAGATCGAAGTGTGAAAATTCTGACTATGAAATATGTAAAGATTTTTATGCAAAGTAAAACTACTTGATACCAATTTATTGCATTAAATAATATTTTGGAAAAATTAAAATTCTCTTTAGATATACAATAAAGTATATTTGTGTAAGCCATCTGTATGATTTTAATTACTTTACTTGTTTGTATAAGTACTACACTTCGAGCCAGGTCATTATTATTCTTAAACCTATTTAAGTCGCAGACCTAAAGTTGGAGCATTTCAGAAATTTATTTTCTGATATCTTAAACAACCAAAACTAATCTAAAAATGAGAAAAGTCCTTGTTTCAAACAATAAACATTTACATTGTTTTGAATAACAACAAATATCTATGTTTCAAGGAATAAGAGTAAATCTCGTTTCCATAAAGGAGAAAAAGTCTATCTTCAATAAATAGGAATATACCAGGCTTCAAGGAATGAGTTATAAGACTTGTTTCAAGGAATAGATATAAGCTTTATTTCAATGTAGGGGAACAAACCTTGTTTGAAGTAATGAGAATAATCCTTGTTTTAAAAAGTTAGAATAACACTTCTTTAAAGGAATAACAATGAGACTTGTTTCAAGAATTGTAAAACGGCCTTGTATTGAAGATCTTTTTCAAAGAATGAGAATGGACCTTGTTTAGAGATATTCAAATAAGCATAATCTCAAGGAATAAGAAGGGTTTGCTTTTATGAATGAAATGAGAATTGTTTAAAGGAAAGAGAAAAAGCCTTTTATCAAAAAATATGAATAAGCATTTCTTCAAAGTATAAGAAAAGGCTTCTTTTCTATGAATGAGACTCAAATGTCTTGATTCACCAAATAAGAACTAGGTTCGTTTTCGAGAAGTCTTGTTTCAAGAAATGGAAATGAGACTTGATTCACTAAGCAATGATATAACATGCTTTAAAGAATGACAACTGGCTCTGATTCATGGACTGAGATAAGTTTCTTTCAATGTGAGAGAACAAGAGATGCTCTATGTCTATGGGATGAGAATAAGCCTTATTTCAAGGTATAAGAGAGGTCATTTAAAGAAATAAGATTTAGACAAGTTTGTCAAGGAATTATTACTAGCCTTTTTTCAAGGAATCGAAATAAGCCTTCCTCCAAGTCATAAGAATAAGCATTGTATCAAGGTAAAAGCATAACCCTTGTTTTAAGAAATGAGTATAAGTCTTATTTCAAGAAATGAGAATGAGCCTAGTTTCATGGATGGAAAATTGCCTTCTTTCAAGGCAATGCAAAAGGCCATTTCCAAAAGTTGAGAATCACCATAGAATCAAGAAACTAGAATAAACTTTATTTTTAGGACGGAGAATAATAAGTGCTTAAAGGAATAAAAAGGACTTATTCAAAGGTTAAGAAAATAAAAAGTACCTCTACAAAGGGATAAGAGCAAGTCTTGTTAGAAGGAGCGAGATAATCGTTGTATCAAGGACATCCTGCACGTCTCTCCGATGAGAAGACGTCACCCTTGATGACTCCAAATGCCACCCTCCTCAGTGAGGTTAATAATGGTAGGTGCCACACTAGTGGACACCTGGTTCCATGCGCCGACAGGTGTTTCACAGTTGATCCATAGCCTCTCACGCTCCTCGTGCCGATCTACTGCAAAGCTACTGAAGTCGAATTCATATAGCCTTGTTTCAAGGAAAGATAAAGTCTTGTTCCAAGGCAGTAAAATAAGTCATTTTCCAAAGCAGTAAAATAAGTCTTCTTTCAAGGTAGTAAAATAAGTCTTGTTCCAAGGCAGTAGAATAAGTTTTGTTCCAAGGCAGTAAAATAAACCTTCCTTTAAGAAATGTGAATTAATCTGGTGTAAAGGAACAGGTGATAGCACTTATTTCAGGGAACAATAATGAGCCAGGTTAAGGATAGATAATTAATCAACCTTTATTAAAAGAATAAGAATATGCCTTATCTAATGGAATATGAAGAAGCTTTGTTTCAAAGAATAAGTACAAGTCATGTTTCAAGGAATGAGAAAAAGTCTTATATCAAGGACTGCGAATTGGTCTAGTTTCAAGGAATTGCAATAAGCCTTATTTCAAAGGAATGAAAATGAGCCTTGTTTCAAGGAATGTCAATAAGCCGGTTTCAGGAAACGGAAATAACCCTATTTTCGAATATGATAAGTAGAGTTCTAGCAATAATTCTAAATGAACCTAGGTTCAAGGAATGAAAATAATGCATCTTTCAAAAATTGTGAACTGACCTTATTTCAAGAAATGAGGAGAAAAAACCTTGTTTCAAAGGAAAAAAAAAAGCTATTTCGAGGAATCTGAATAAGATTTGTTTCCAGAAATGAAAACAAGTATTGTTTCAGGAAATAAGTAATATGTTTTCTTTCAAGAAATTATTAAAAAACGCTTCAAGCATTGAGAACACGTAGTTTTACAAAGAATGAGAATAGGTCTAGCTTCAATGAATAAAGTTAAGCTTTGATTAAAAACATGAGAAAAAATCTTCTTTCAAGAAATTACAATATTTCAATACATCTTGTTTCAAGGGAAGAACAAAAATTCAATACATGAAAATAAGCCTTGGTCCAAGGAATGAAAAATGTCCATTTCAAGGAACGGTGACAAGCCTTGTTTCAAATAACTAAACAAGCCTTGTTTCAATGAAAGAAAATAATACCCTTTTAAAAGGAAGAATATGCCTAATTTATGAAACAACAATAAGGCCTGTTCCAAAAAATAAATTTTCCTTTAAGGAAAATAATTAGCATTGTGTCAAGAATTGAAATAATAATGAAAATTTTGGTTTAAACATGATTCACGAATGACAGAGGGAAGGGACAGGGTAATAGGATGGCTTTTTCAATTTGAGGCATCAGAACAAGAAAGCAACTCGGGAAAAATCATTATCACCACTTATTATTATTATTATTATTATTATTATTATCATTATTATCATTTGCTGAGCTACAACCATATTTGGAAAAGCAGGGTGCTATAAGCCCAAGTACTCCAAAAGGGAAAATAGCTCTGTGGGGAAAGGAAATAAGGAAATAAACTACGAAAGAAATAATGAATAATATAAAATATATTGAGAACATTAACATTAAAATATATCTTTCATTTATAGACTTTAAAGTCTTAAAAAAGTAAGAGGAAGAGAAATAAGATAGAAAAGTATGCCTAAGTGTACCCTCAAGCAACAGAACTACCCCAAGACAGTGGAAGACCATGGTACTGAGCCTATGACACTATCCAAGATTAGAGAACAATGGTTTGATTTTGGAGTGTCCTTAACACGAACAAAACCTCCAACAAGATACGTGGCTCTTATAAAATTATCATCATCATTAGTATATTTATAATTGATATTATCGTTATTCTTATCAATACCATAGTTTCATACGAACAAATTACCTGAAACTTGATGAAAAAATGTGAGACCGCTTTTTAGTGGACAATGTTTTATGTAAGTGGACAATGATGTGATGTAACGCTTATGTAAATTGAATAAATGAGCATGTATTGGTATTTTGGTAAAAATCGTCCGTTATATAAGTGTGATTACTGTTAACTTGTGTGTAATTGATCGCCAGACCGAATACAATATTCACAGATTCAATTCTGCATAATAAATCTTGTATGGTTACACATCCGCTGATCAATCTATCTGATGTCATGCCAATGATATATTCGATACTGTCCGCTTTCTGAATATGTTATGGATACATCGTAATATCAGCTTCCACGTATGGTAATTAATCTCTTAGCAGGTGTTTAGTCCGTTGCACTTTATCATCTAGACATCCTTGATAGATACGTGATTTGATTTCTTTATGGTACATTTTAGAGCCTCTCTGATTTTTGGTAGTTCTATTTCCCAGGAATAACCATAAACAACATTAAGTGATTTCAATCCCATTTAGATTAGGTGGCTCAGGGCATTCTTTCCTAAGAATTTTTCATATGCTAGAAAAAAACTATGATAATACTGCTTACAAGAACGACAAAAAATGACGATGAAGATCATTATATATCATTACTTCCAGCATAGTATAAAACCAAGACTAAACTCAAGTGATAGTGCTGTAATAATTTATCAGCCAGCTGTTATTGTAATTACTTTTGAATAAAGATAAAACCCCAAGTAGGTTTCCCCAGTTACATATTTTAATCTACGATTTCATGAAAATAATGTAGGTTTCTATTTCCAGGTATTAATAAGAATTAGGTTAACCTTTTCATATCCCATATCATCAATCTACATTATACTGATTATAATACAAGTAATGAGACGGAATCCTTAGCGTCACTATCTAGTAATATTATTATTATTATTATTATTATTATTATTATTACCATCCAAGCTTCAACCCTAGTTGGAAAAGCAAGATGCTATAAGCCCAGGGGCTCCAACAGGGAAAAATAGCCCAGTGAGGAAAGGAAATAAGGAAATGAATAAATGAAGAGAACAAATTAACAATAAATCATTCTAAAATAAGTAACAACGTCAAAACAGACATGTCATATATAAACTAATATCTGAGGATCAATTGTATCAGTCGAGTAGACAACAGCAATTGTTCAGAGCGGCACTTTACGAAAGCACGGATTGTCATATCAAAAGCGCGACAAACGATGCAGATATTTTGCTATCAAAAGTGCGGCAGAATAGTAAGTCAAAAGCGCATTTTATCACTCACCTCTACGTCCGATTGTTCATACGTTCATTAAGTTCGCTCACTTCTTCCGTTAACCAGATGATATCATGTGTAGTTCCCTGTTTACCACGAGGAGGTGGAAGTAGGATTTTTAAACAGGAAGAATAAATGTTTTCAAGTATGTGAGTTTATTCTTCTTGCACTTACGTACAGACTTGTCCTTGCAATACTTTATAAAACCACTTTATATAATCCTATATTTGTCTTGTACAAAAGAATATATGTATATATGTATCCATAAAACCAGTGTGGCATGTGGATGGAACGTAATGATGCTTGACAAAATTATCGGAATAAGGAAAGGTACTTTTTATTTGATATATATCCGAACATCTTCCCTCTGAAGTGTCCTTATACAGTCGCTGCCTCTTCGTTATTTTCTCAGGTTTATGTTATTTTGACAAGAAGAGATGAATGAGTTATTCCTCTACCCTATGTTTTATTACCTAATAAATCACAAACAACAAACATTAAAATGTTTGAAAAAAATAATTGATTTGCCTGCAGACTTACAACCAAAAAGCATTTATAGGGATTATAAGCAAGCAGCTTTTTATATAAAGGAAGCATATTTTCCCGGAGTGGATCTGAACATGTTTCTTTCATTTTACTTATGATATTCATAAGCTTCTGAAACACCTTGGTATCCAACATTCATAGAATAATTAAATGATCCTGACTTCGTCGTAAAAGCTAAAGTGATCGTTGGTTTATTTTTTGTACCTGTTTCCCACACTATAAAAAAAACCGTAATTTCATTCGGAAATTTTCCGTAAAAAGATAGTTCTCAGCCGCATTTTAGTAAGATACAGGCGACCGTGGTTTCACCCTACTTTGTTATTGTCTTCTACGGGTTGGTGAGGGTAATATCACTTCTTAACGTCAGTATATCCGTTTTTAAAACGGTAAATGTCTGGGAACATTTATTCCAGGATTATTATCGTTAATTTACGGCATATTTTTAACAGCGCACATGGATGAACACATCGATGTTTTATTGGAATATTTATCTAATGAACTTCAGGCGTTGAAAAATTGGGTAAAAGAGAATATTTATCTAATGAACTTCAGTCGTTGAAAAATTGGGTAAAAGAGAATATTTATCTAATGAACTTCAGGCGTTGAAAAATTGGGTAAAAGAGAATATTTATCTAATGAACTTCAGTCGTTGAAAAATTGGGTAAAAGAGAATATTTATCTAATGAACTTCAGTCGTTGAAAAATTGGGTAAAAGAGAATATTTATCTAATGAACTTCAGGCGTTGAAAAATTGGGTCAAAGAGAATATTTATCGAATGAACTTCAGGCGTCGATAAATTGGGTAAAAGATAATTATGTAAGAAGACCACCAAGAAGAGGAAATGGGTAACATCCACTACTTTTCCATACAAATATATGGATTATATATAGTCGAACTATATCTGGTGAGGACCGAACAAAAAATCAAACTGAAGCTACACACAGAAAAAAAATATGTTCAGAACTAGGAATAAACCATGCAGTTTTATGGAAATCCATCAATGGTCTAAAGAGAATTAAAAAAGGACGCAATGCGTATTATGAACAATTGATTGCTGCAAATGCTCCAAATAGGAAACGTTGAAATGCATTAGGGCTGATGATCGCATTTTCAGTATAGTACAGCAGTTTGTTTCACGAGAACTACTAGAATATTCAAGTGGTTTGGTATACAACTGTGAAGTGCATTAAACGGTTGGTAAAATCGTTTAAATTTGTTTGTATTATCTTATTATCATATCGTATTGCTAAAATTAAATCTAATTTTCTTATTTGCTATTATTTATCTGTTTATAATTTCAAAAAAATACATAAGAAACTAAGATAAAAAGAAATAAAGACTTGAATAAATGTAGAAATTTAAGAAAATATAGATATTTATCAGTAGTTAATTACGAAGATTAAACTACAGGTGGTTAAATCAACCTCAAAACTATTTTTTTTTAATTACCGTCAAAAGAGCTCATCGCCAACATAACGAACACCAAAACCTTTTATCGCTAAAACAACGAGAGCCAAAACTGTTTATTACCAAAATGGCCAAGCCAAATGATCCGCGCCAAAAGGGCAGCCCTAAAACGTACTCGACTCTCCCCAAAATATTGTCGAAGTCAAAGCTGGTATAACAGGATTTACTTTTTTCCACAACAGGAAGTTATTGAGCAACAGTAAATCATTAAAATAAAGAGCATTAAATCATTGAAATAGACAAGATTAAATCACTGAAATAACGTACTCGACTCTCCCCAAAATATTGTCGAAGTCGAAGCTGGTATAACAGGACTCACTTTTTTCCACAACAGGAAGTTATTGAGCAACAGTAAATCATTAAAATAAAGAGCGTTAAATCATTGAAATAGACAAGATTAAATCACTGAAATAAACAAACAACAATAAATCATTGAAATAAACATCATTAAATCATGGAAATAAACATCATTAAATCATGGAAATAAACAATAGTAAATAATTGAAATAAACAAACAATAGTGAATCATTGAAATAAACAGTAAATCATTAAAATAAACAACAGTAAATCAGGACTCACTTTTTTCTGTAAATATTAAAAAAAGGGCATTTATATTCAAACGCAATATCTCTATCGGCATTAAGCTTTTCCTTTTAAATAATTATTTTCTTATCACGTTAACTGTCTAATAACATTTTCTTCACGGCATCCCACAACAATCGACTGTCCATTGATTCTTAGATCTACAAAGGATTGTGGGAATTATCAGGAAATACGCCAAAGCTTTTCCAATAACACCCTCTAAAGACTACCTGTATCTGAATCTGGGCTTAGCCTCACAAAAGTTTAGATGTAAACAAACATATTTAAGAAAAGTTTATTCATGGTCCAGGGAAAAGAAAGAAGCTACATGAAACACTGAATTTCTTTTGCCTTCTTTTTTATATCAGCTTCCATCATGTAATAATGCTTTGACAAAATTATCGGAATAAGGAAAGGTACTTTTTATTTAATATATTCGAACATCTTCCCTCTGAAGTGTCCTTATATACTGTCGCTGCCTCTTCATTGCAGCTTACATCCTTCTTTTTATTGATAAGTATTATTTGGCCTCTCTACTCTCCTTCTCCGAAGTTGGAACACGTAACCATGACCTGAAAAGGAAAATCACAAAGCATGAAAGTTAACATTCGTGACTTTTAAATCATTTCATGGATTTCTGACAACTAGTGTTGACGGACAACTGAAAAAGCGGAAGAATGAATGTTTCTGTAGTTCTCACCATTTCTTACACAACCACTTAAATCACTGATCAAATAGATTACCATTTGGAAGATATTGGAAATAATAATACCAATTCCCAAATATCGCAAGAGGGTCTGCCCCTCTCTTTTATTGTTCTCCTGTACTTCTCTTTCTCCCTATTTCCTTAATCTTTCCCATCCCGAGTACCTGCCTTTGAGCTATAAACTGGATTGTATCCAGGGGTACTCTTCCATTCCCCATATTCCCCACTTCCCTATTATTATTATTATTATTATTATTATTATTATTATTATTATTATTATTATTATTATTTGGAGGATTGAATTTGCATAAAATGAGGGGGGAGTCACTTTACACCTGCATGTTATCCTCAAGTTTAATTTGTAGGAATATATAAAAAAAAAATGGTGCCTTATTTGGTATTATTATCTCAATAACTAAGAATGTGATTTTATGCCTTTTCATAGGGTTTGGAGTAATGTTTAGGATTTTGTTTTCAAGATAATTTCAAGAGTGATATTATTTTATGTTAATTTACGTAATTTATAGCAATGTTTTCATTTGAAAATATTCACAAAGAAAAGTAAACAGGCAAAGGTAGGACGTTCAGGAGACAACTAAAAGCACCCAAACCTTTGTTTAATACAGGGCGTTTGGGTCTGCCCAATTCATTCTAATTCCTACGGCACTTTATTTGCAAAATGTTTCCTGCTCTTTTCCACTATACCTCCTAACCTCTCCCATCCTCGAGCTATCCTATCACGGTAAACAGACGCAAAACCTATGGGTAAAAAACCATTTTCCTATCATGACTTTCCCATGCATGGATAAAGATATATTATACATTCAAGAAGCCTATTGCAATGGCTGTTTTTGTTATTTATTGAGTTAGGTTATATGTGATTAAGTGCCTAGAACCGTAAGATTCTACTTAATCGTAACATTAGGAATACCTGTATAACGTAAGGCTTTGAAGATATTTACTGCATACATGTGTAGCATATGGCTCTTCTTATTTCTAAGCTAAGAAAAATTAACTTTTATCTACGGTTTGTGATAATTATTTCATTACAGATAATACTAAAGTTGTTAATACTCGAACCGTTGCCAATATGGCAGTCTTCGCATATATTACGGCTTTACCCATACTTTAAATTGAAGAAACTTAAATATAACCCCTAAGTTCGACTTCTCTAAAGGTTTTGGCTACATGGAAGCACCCCAGAACTGATAAGTAAATTGAAATAAGTAGGATAAACACTGAAGAGAAAGTAAGTTCTTACCTCTTTTGGGGCTGTGTCTCTCTGGATTCTAATTCTGCCACGGTGTCTGGAAGAGCGACCCCTAATGTTTCTGGCAAAATCAGCATTACCAGACTTGCTACAATGGCCGAGGAACCAAAGACAGCCGACGGTGCCCATGGGTATAATGATCCCTATTGAGATGGGAAAATATAAGATATGAACCATTAACAGATTTAAATCAGTAATATTGTTAGCTGGCTAAATCCACATAGGATTCATTGGCTACATTCATCAAAGGATGGCCACTTCCTTGTGATGCGCAGTGCCTATCTAACTGAGGCAAGATAGAGACGACTGGCGAATTCTAACTGAGGCCCTTTGCGTCAGTAGGTGTAGGAGATGAGGATGAATATTGTTAGCAATAATAATCTATGATAAATTATTCTGCTATGTTCTTGCGGTGTGTAAAATAGTAAGATATGAACCAAAACAGATTTAAATCAGTAATATTGTTAGCTGGCTAAATCCACATAGGATTCATTGGCTACATTCATCAAAGGATGGCCGCTTCCTTGTGATGCGCAGTGCCTATCTAACTGAGGCAAGATAGAGACGACTGGCGAATTCTAACTGAGGCCCTTTGCGTCAGTAGGTGTAGGAGATGAGAATGAATATTGTTAGCAATAATAATCTATGAAAAATTATTCTGCTATGTTCTTGCGGTGTGTAAAATGGTAAGATATGAACCAAAACAGATTTAAATCAGTAACATCGTTAGCTGGCTAAATCCACATAGGATTCATTGGCTACATTCATCAAAGGATAGCCACTTCCTTGTGATGCGCAGTGCCTATCTAACTGAGGGAAGATAGAGACGACTGGCGAATTCTAACTAAGGCCCTTTGCGTCAGTAGGTGTAGGAGATGAGGATGAATATTGTTAGCAATAATAATCTATGATAAATTATTCTGCTATGTTGTTACGGTATGTAAAATAGTAAATGATCAAGAGATTAAACTAAGGACATCAATAACTATTACGTCAATTGGATTTGATTTATCTACTGATAAAAGCTTCTTTATCTCTTCTCCGTTAGTGTTTGGCGAGAAGAACTCATTGGCAAATATATATTTCTAAAATTCTATGCATAAGAAAATTTCACTAATACATGGTTTATGATTATTTCACGGATTCGTGATGTGATTCGGTCTTAGATCATAAACTGAGGTAGCAATTTATATATATATATATATATATATATATATATATATATATACATATATATATACATATATATACTTTATATATATATATATATATATATATATATATATATATATGTGTATATATATGTATGTCAATTTATATATATATATATATATATATATACACACATATATACATATATATGCATATATATATATATATATATATATATATATATATATATATATTCATGCGTATATACATACACACATATATACTGTATATATGTATATATCTGTATATATATATATATATATATATATATATATATATATATATATATATATATGTATATATATATGTGTGTGTGTGTGTGTGTGTGTGTAAGGAATTAATAACAAACTTAGGGACAAGTTGCTAAGAGCCTTTCCAAGTTTATCACTCAACATTTCATTGTGTTAACTACATAGGTATGGTAATGAGATATAAGGTATGTTGTCTCCTGTGGAACATTGAATACAGCAGCCTTTAGTCTGAATATATTATCTAAAAAGATTAGTCAGTTTTTTAAAAGTTGGGATGGGTAACACAATTCCTTGTAAATTTGCATACTAACGGATACTTCCGTTAATATGCATAATTACTGAAAAATTCTAGTAAATATATATAGATACTTAAATCTTAGTAATTTTGGAAAATAACGGTTATAAACGTCGTTATTATGCAAAATAACTTAAATTCCAGTAAATTTAAATAATTCCTAAAAGCTACGTAAGTAATTAGTTGACGTTTTCGTTATAGTAGTTACTCAAGAATCAATAACAGTGACGTCATATGTTTAAACATTTAGATGGAAAAAAGGAAGCTGTAATTTTATTCGTCACTCGTGGGGAATAAATAAAAAATTAAGCAATACATCTGGCTTGATACAAAGATAGGTGTACAACACGATTCTCAGTCAACTAATCTTGTTCTTGTTTTTTGTTTTGGGTTTAAATCCAACCCTCCACTGAAGTCGAGTGAACTACTTCTCGGGCGGGTCCATATTAATCATCTAACGAAACATTTTCATTATAGTTTATACAATTCTTCGATTGTAGCATCTTCCAAATCATATGATCTTGTGAAAAGTAATGTCTTTAGTTTCTTCTTAAATTCAATTGCTCCCTTTAGGTCCTTCATTTCAGTTGGCAGTTTATTATAAAGTCTAGGCGCAATGTTAAGAAGACTGCAAATAAAAGGATTATCGACTCCTTAAAAAAGTATGATGCAATGAAAATAACAGTGGAAGGCACAGCAGTGAAAAAGCGCACGTTCCTTCGTTGCATTTGTGCCCAAGATTTATTTGAAAGTCTTCAATTTATTCACTTAGCAAATGGACGTAGTGGGAGACACTTTATATATAACAAAACAAATGAAAAATTAGCAACCATAAAACTTTCTCAAATAGGAGTGTTTTTGCAATTCTTCGAAAAGAAAAGGCTAGAAAACCAAGCGTTAGATGTCTCGATATCGGATAGGGAAATGCAAAATTATAAAAGATTTTGCTGTGACACTGAAATATTTCACCTATTTTTTTTCTTTTATTATAAAAATACAATTGCATTTTATTCATTTACATTTCTTGTGTAATTATTCTATATTTTACCTATTAAATGAGTTCTCGTGACTACTTTATGCTTTTAGTGGAATAGTTTCCTGAACGAAAGTTTTGCTGAGAGTGGAGTTTTATGAACTTTTTTGCTGTTTATTAGTAATTATGCAAATTACCCACTGTAATTAAGAGCTATATTATTTAAAAGAAAACTCACTAGTAATAAACAAAAAGAGTGAAAATAAAAAAGGTATTAGTTCAGTATTTATAAAGGGGAATTAAATACGAACAGAAGGGCGACTGCAGTGAAAAGATAAAAATCAAATAGATATTCAAGTAAATTTTATATTGCAGAATTGCTAATATTTTAGGAACTTTGCATATTTATTGGAATTATTCATTGATCATACATTTTGAATGAAATACCCGTTATAATGCAAATTATCGGGCGAATTATTCAGAATAACGCATTTCCCATTTTTACAGCAATGTATATATATGTATATATATATATATATATATATATATATATATATATATATATATATATATATATATAAATATACAGTATATATATGTATATACATATATATATACTGTATATATATATATATATATATATATATATATATATATATATATATATATATATATATATAGTATATATATGTGTGTGTGTATACATATATAAATATATATATATATATATATATATATATATATATATATATATATATATATATACATGTATATATACTTATATAAATAAATATATGTATATATAGATATATATATAAATATATATATATATATATATATATATATATATATATATATATATATATATATACATATATATATAGGAAAACTCGGTCTTTAAATCTCATTAAATATAAAATAATGAAGTGGTAGAAAAAATTATCACGTACGCTAACAGAGTTTCAGAAAAGTAAATAAAATGGACAATTGTTCATTTAAGATTAATTGAGACATGATAAAAAAAAAAAAGAAAAAAAAAAAAAAAAAAAAAACTCGGTTTTTAGAAAGTTCGTTCTCAGAAAATTGGGTCTCGCAATTGCCTAGTTAACTCGCGGAAACTACAAAGTTTGTCTTTGACTATGTTATTATAATGGAATAGTTGTTAAAGCCATACATATATGCCTTCCTTATATCAAAACTTGGATGCAGTTTGTGTATTCTTAACCATTTTAAATACACAGTAGGCCTACCCATAGCATCGGCTTTCAAGTATGTTGAATCTCAAAGAAGTAAAGAAAAATTTATCGATGATGAAAACTACATACTGTATTATAATTTCCGCATGTATAGTACTGACAAGATAAGGCTATTTAGCGATGTGAGATACGTAAAACTGCATACAATACTCGAAATTATATGAAAATCTAAGAGGGTGAAAGCATTTTCTTAGTTGTGAAACTTTTGGAAGAGTCTTTCATATGCGCCAAAATGTTTATCGACGAATTTGTGATTTAGATCTTAAGAAAAGGTACAACGCCGACAATAAGTTTTCGCTGTAAGAGAAGCTCCTTGATACCGTATACCATTCTGAAGTATGATTTCCTGAAAAAGGAGACTTATAACTACTTGGTTTTAAAAACTTTGCTGACTTTCTGTTCAATTACTAAATTACTGAATATTTAGTAAATTCTAAAGTTTTAAAAATATTTTTGGCCAATTAATCTTTAGTTATTATTTTTTTTATTTATTACCCGACAAACATTATGTAAAGAAAACATATGAAGGTTTTTTAAATGCAGGTATAGCGGCTTGAGAAGACTTAGTTTTTTGAGACCTAATTTCCCAGACCATGTTTTCCGAGACAACGATTTTTCTGGCCACCATATATATATATATATATATATATATATATATATATATATATATATATATATATATATATATAAAATGGGTTCTTGTTATATGTCATTTTTGTGTTTATGATCCATATGTGAGTAAAGAATCTTATTAATAATAGGTGACGAATAACTACGTGCGTTTATTATATCAGCCTACCGTACCTTACTTATGACTACACTCTGTGTTGTAGTTGCACATAAAATTTATAATAGACTACAGCAGTGAATGCTCTCTTTTTTTTTATAATGTAATACATTACAATACAATCTTATTGTAATGACGATATCTCTCTCTCTCTCTCTCTCTCTCTCTCTCTCTCTCTCTCTCTCTCTCTCTCTCTCTCTCTCTCTCTGAAAATAAATGAAAATCAAAATAATACATGAGTCACAGTCTTCTTTTAAATACACTGATCATACATTACAAAATCAGTGTATAAATCAAATCAGAATTTCTTTCTTCTCCCTAATGGCAATACAAACAAAATAGATAATAAACTATAATATAATGTCCGTATTGGATGGCCTCCAGATTAACTAACCTTTGAGGTAGGACAATCTTTTTGCCTTCACTCTCCAACCACATCAAACATCCACCCCCTTCCCAACCCGAAACACAGGTGGATCTTCGGTTACTAGATTAACAGTGAGAAGGAAATGCCAAAGAAGAGATTACATAATACCGTGTAAATAAATTGGGAAAGACCTGTTCAGCTTATAAAGAATTATGTGTCAACTGGAAAAGACCTGTTCAGGAATTATGTGTCAACTGGAAAAGACCTGTTCAGCTTATAAGGAATTATGTGTCAACTGGAAAAGACCTGTTCAGATTATAAGGAATTGTGCCAACTGGAAAAGACCTGTTAAGATCATAAGGAATTATGTGTTAACTGGAAAAGACCTGTTCAAATTATAAAGAATTATGTGTCAACTGGAAAAGACCTGTTAAGATCATAAGGAATTATGTGTCAACTGGAAAAGACCTGTTCAGATTATAAGGAATTATGTGTCAACTGGAAAAGACCTGTTAAGATCATAAGGAATTATGTGTTAACTGGAAAAGACCTGTTCAAATTATAAAGAATTATGTGTCAACTGGAAAAGATCTGTTAAGATCATAATGAATTATGTGTTAACTGGAAAAGACCTGTTCAGCTTATAAGGAATTATGTGTCAACTGGAAAAGACCTGTTCAGATTATAAGGAATTATGTGTCAACTGGAAAAGACCTGTTCAGCTTATAAGGAATTATGTGTCAACTGGAAAAGACCTGTTCAAATTATAAGGAATTGTGTGTCAACTGGAAAAGACCTGTTAAGATTAGAAAAGACCTGTTCAAATTATAAGGAATTATGTGTCAACTGGAAAAGACCTGTTAAGATTAGAAAAGACCTGTTCAGATAATAAGGAATTATGTGTCAACTGGAAAAGACCTGTTCAGATTATATGGAATTATGTGTCAACTGGAAAATTCGCCTACCAGGATTTCATTGATGAAGGGCGAGATGATAGAACCGACCCTGGACATCATGAAGCAAGTTCCTACACCTCGGCTTCGAACCTCAGTCGGGAAGAGTTCGGTGGAGTAAAAAATTAGGATCTGGTAGGCTGATGTGATGCACAATTTTCCTATCATTGCCAAGGTCATGATTAGCCATCCACAACCTGTATGAAGTAAATATGCATGGATGAAGTAAGATTGGTAGGACTAATTTTAATATTAATTTATTACATTTTGCATCACAGTATTCTTAATTAGACTATGTTTGTGTTCGTGTATATATGTATGAATATACATTTATCAATATTTGATGAATAATTTCAAGGTGACCATAAATTTTTGTATCTGCAATTCCATCATCTAACCAATGCAATCCTGACGAAGGATGCCACAAAAAAGTAACACGTTTCGACTTCAAACATTGAATGGAAAACCCAATTATATTTTTGTGTTATCCTGAAAACTAACTGGAGATTAATTTGTTCAAATAGATGATATCTTCAAAATTTGGATACCATTAGAACATTTTATATTAATATGTATATATATATATATATATATATATATATATGTGTGTGTGTGTGTGTGTATGTGGGTGTGTATTATATATATACATATATATATATATATATATATATATATATATATATATATATATATATATATTTGCGTGTGTGTATGTGTTTTTATTTAGATATACATATATACAGATATGTATGTAAGTGTGTATGATTTTGTGTATGTGTACTATATACATGCACTTATATATAAATAGATAATATATATGTACATATGTGTGTATGTTTACATATACATAAATGCACATATGCATGTAATTGTGCTCGTGTTATATATATATATATATATATATATATATATATATATATATATATATATATTCTTATGTATAACTATCTATATTTATAAATCTATGTATATGGACGTATATATAAACTTACACACATATATGTATATCGATGTATTTATACATTTATGTATATATATATATATATATATATATATATATATATATATATATATATATATATATAAATATATATATATATATATATATATATATATATATATATATAGTATGTAGTATACAGTATAGATGTATATAGGTGCGTACACATTTTCAAGCAAAATTTAATTCACAAAGTGCTACTTACTGTACTGGTGCTTGGTAGATTGACAAGACGTCACTCTACATCGCAATAAAATGTCGAATACCATACTGTTCTCTTCTCCTTTTTTTTAAAGCCTATCCTATATAATAGTTATACTTTTCCTTACTTACTGGAGGGCGTAGGAGCTATGGCTAGAAGGGCAATGCCACTGAGGGCGAAGCTGACAAGCGTCGGCATACGTCGACCAAAGTGCGCCACGATTGGGACCGTCAAGGAGTAAGCTGGGACCTCCATCAGGCCAGAGAGAATCATGAAGACGAATGGATTATTGCTCAGATTTCCTCCACTCAGAGAGAGGCCGTAATAGCCCATGTTGACTATGAAGTAAGCTCCATACAAACTCAGGGTTATTAGCCGAAGTTTTGGTGTTCTGTTAGAGAGAAGAGCAGAGGTTGTCAGGTTCAAATATCCTTATTGGGATTTGATTACTTCATACATTGGTTTATTTGTCCTTTTTTACGAAATATACATACATACATATACCAAGGCACTTCCCCTAATTTTGGGGGTTAGCCGACATCAACAAATGAAACAAAAACAAAAAAGGGGGCCATTACTCTCTACGTTCCTCTAAAGTTTAATAACTCAAAATATATTTGGTAAATTTTCCTATGATATGAATTTGATATACAATACAATTATATCATAGTCTTCATCCATCATATAATGATTCAACAAAGTAAACTGAATCATTAAAAAATAGAATAGAGGCAACATTTTGAAGCATTAGATACTTATAAACATACAATTCAGTCGCAAAAAAAATCCATACACACAGACACACACATAGAAATGTATATATACAGTATATATATATATATATATATATATATATATATATCTATATATATATATATATATATATATATATATATATGTGTGTGTGTGTGTGTGTGTGTTTATATATATGTGTATATATATACAGTTTATATAAAATATTAATATATATATATATGATAATTTTGCCCTTTTAGACGGTTTTTTTTTCTTTTATATATCTTTGAGTTGATTCCCCTTTGGGCCTCTGATCCCGAGGTAGAGAGAATCCAGATATTAGGAGGTGTATATTATATAGGTTATATATATATATATATATATATATATATATATATATATATATATATATATGTATATATATATATATATATATATATATATATATATATATATATATATATATACACCAATACTAGCTAGTAAGTTACGTTCCGAGAGCCTATTCCCAATATAACGTTTTTTGCGAGACCATAACAGATAGCGTAGGGATCCGGCTTTTTGGTTAGCTCGCGGCGTATCCAGTAAAATATGCTCAGCTTAAAAGCAAATTTCAGGGGAAAATATGATGATAATTTGTGTGACTTGTGCAAAGAGGAAGAAGATACTACCGAACATTTATTTTCATGCCCAAAATTAGGACAGCTAGAAAATGTAGAAATAAGTTTGGGTACGCTGAAAAATCCTAGCAGGGATCTGGCTGCATCTAAACTGATTACTACAATAGGTTGCCAAAACTGATGATAGCAAGGTGTTATCCTATTTAATTTCAAGGTAGAAGGGAATAAAAGTAAAGATTGAGAATCTCATTATGATATTAATTTATTTAAAGCACAGCTGATATAAACTTAATAACAATAATAAGAATAAGCTTAGAAGCTTTGCACCTATCTATAAAGAGATAGAGTGCCCGCAAACTTATTTTGCGGAGTG
>NC_090725.1:13095836-13103336 GCF_036898095.1 Palaemon carinicauda | reverse complement strand
ATTTCTGGCTCGTGACACATGGTCTTCAATTCATATTTTCAAGGAAAGATTCCTCTCGGATATTGGTAGAATGTGTACATTTAAGCAATCAGTACTAATAAGTAATATTTATTTTGACATTTCACTCTATATTTACTTAATAAGGTCATGAAAATTCTTTTGACATTCGTTTCTTTGAAAACAAATTATGAATAAACTATTGCCTTTCTTTTTTAGTTAAACAAAATTATTCCCCATAATAAATACATAAATAAATAAATTTATGATAAATACATAAAGGTATTTCAACATTTGATAAATATCATATGAATATATGTACTGTATATGAATTTATTCTCTTAATTCTTCCCCCTTTATTGATTATCTTTATCGTCTTCATAAATATCACTATTTTATAAATGGAGTTATGATTATGTTTATTATGATCACCATGATAATATCATTATAATAAAGGTCATTACTCTGATTTTAATAATTAAGAGAGGAAATTCTTATATAAATTGCCATGTTTCTCCTAGCTAACTAAACTATCACATTATAATCTAAAATAAATAATTATATACGGATTCTATCATTCACCATCACCCCAAAGCAAAAAATAAACAACATTCAGCTCAGTTATAGAATGGTGCAATATTAATCAGGATATTATAACTTGCATAAAACGTACCAGAGAAAGGGTAGAACGAGTATGCCAGGTATGGACACCGCAAACTGCAGCCACCTCCAGTGTCTGATGAGGTATGCAACACTTCCCCATATCACCATGGCGAAGGCCCACGGAAGCATTGAGATGATGCCCAGGTGCGGGCGCAAGCGAGGCTCCGAGATCTCCACAACTGAGGAAAAAGAAGAAATATAGGATAGATGCTCTCTTCCGCATTAATTTAAGAAGTATCATGGGTCATATGAAGGATAACCAAGTTCATTCAATATATATATATATATATATATATATATATATATATATATATATATATATATACATATATATATATATATATATATACATATATATATATATGTGTGTGTGTATGTGTGTGTGTGTATGTGAGTGTGTGTGTGTGTGTGTTGATTTGTGGATTTCTTTTCTTGTTTTCCACTACATTGCTCATAGCTTGTTCTCTATTTCAATATGGTAAACTTCAGTAAAAGAGGAAATATCCTAAACTAAGAGTCAATTAGAGATAACGAGTTTTGATAGCAAGTAAACGGAGTTTTCCCTTCCAAAATCTTTCTTTTAAATGGAATGCTTGGAACACAGGGAGCCCCACAGAAAATAAAAGATTTTAGAATTACATTATGTATTTTACTCAAGTATCTTAATATGTATTTTACCATATTTCATTGTTATAGGTAACACTACATCTAACACTTTTTAACAATATTTCTGGTAATAAAAACTGTTTTTTGTTCCTAACGATTAAATAAACTACCAAATTTCTTGTTTTTTTGTTAGTCATCCTTGAGAAACCATCATTATAAAAGTGAGTAAACTATAAGGAGATTATCCAATCATTAATTGGTGGAAGTACAAACCTAGAATATAACTGATGTTGGCTATGAAAGGTACGGCAATCCCCAGTAAGAAGCGAAAGAAGAGCAATGCTGACAGATTTGTCACCCAGCACGACGCATTAGTCAGAATCAAAAAGGAGAGAAGGCCGAAGACTATTGTAGTTTTCCGACCAAGGCTAAAAAAGAAGGAATTTGTTAATCAAAACATCGTTTACACAAATCTGAAATGTTATGAGCGAGCGAACAAATGCGTTCGCTAAGACAGGCTTTGATGATGTGAGAGAGAGGATATGAAAAATGAATAAATGTCCTTCCACAGAAACCCTTCAAATTCATTTCTCCTTCCGGTGCATTTTCAATTATGTCACTCCCCGCTATATTTCTCACAAATATGCTTTTCTTTACTTTATGGATGACTTGTCGTGCTAAAATCAAAATCAGGGAAATTAATAAGACCTTTTGACTCAACAGATGAATGAATTAGTATATCAAGTCCAATAAGTCATCAAACATGAGGACAAACTTTGGACACCTGAAAAGAAAAGTAATGCATTTGCTACAAATGACTAAAGAAGAATAATATGATAGCAGGTTCCAGTTGTACCTGAAAAAAAGAGCCAATATTAATTAGAGGTTTGTGTTAAGACATACTTTGTAATTAAGAATAGATGAGTGGCATAATCTTATAACATAATTAACTTGAAAATAAAGACAGCCAAATACTGCAAGAAGTATCCGGATATATCCTAAAAGGTACTTTATTCATAGTGAAGTATGAGGGAATCAATTAGCTGGAGAGAGAGAGAGAGAGAGAGAGAGAGAGAGAGAGAGAGAGAGAGAGAGAGAGAGAGAGAGAGAGAGAGAGAGAGAGAGAGAGAGAGCAGACAATTTCTTGCTATTATTGAAAAATAACTCTTGACTGAAAGAAGAAAAGGCATATGAATATTAAAATAACAAACTTGTTCAGTCAAGCTAATACGATAACTGTCGAAAGGTCTTCAAGATGATAAGGAAGGATGGGGATTTAAAGAATGTGAAGTTAGATGAGCTAATTTAGTCATTGACAGAAGATGAGGAGGAAGAGGCAAAGAGGCAAATACAAAACTTTATTTCATACAAAATTAGAAAGGTGTAAACCACTTGCGGATCGTAATAAGAACTGTGGAACTGCAACATCCATTATTTTCATTTCAGATTATTGATATTATTAACACAAAGGCTACAATTTTTTTTTTTGGAGCGGCACCCCTACTGATTTTAAACACTAGCCGTCACTCGCGTAAACAAATATAACTCCCAATTTGCAGCGATAGATTTAAGTGAATAGAGATTTTAAGAAAACTGTGTTACATCTGCAGCGGACATTTGATGAAATGAAAAGAACACAACAGTGATATTTACATTGTTCTTTTCCAGAACAAAAAAACTAGTCTACTACTGGTGGAGAAACAGTAGAAAATTCAGTACTATCAACATCCTTTGTTGCCAACCCACAATTCTCTGGTTCATCTGCTGCTGATCCACAATACTCGGTTTTATCTGTTCCTAACCCACAGCTTTTTTCTTCACTTATTTCCCAATCATAACTCTGCATCATTCTCTCCACCTCTCACCGTGCATTCATCAACATCAACAGCATCTCATGACTCTCTTATGTCATCAAGGTCTCCTCTACTTCAAGCTGATCCAGATGAGCTTCCGGACGTTTTTTTTTTTTTTTTTTTTTTTTTTTTTAAGGAAATGCAGGGATTTTTACACTATCACTCATCACATCATCGGTATGGACATCAAAAGAATATCTTCGACCTTATATATGTAGAGGAGTCTATGAGTACCAGAGTACCCTAGATTAGTAATATTGTACCGTGAATATAAGACAAATAGTGTTTACTAAATGTAAGGCTCATTGCTGTATGCATTCATGCCCGCATATTGTACTACGTACATACATCCTACTGCATAGTAAAATATAAAACTTTATACGTATAGTTCATTACTAGTATATTGCATCTTCATTTACTATATGATATATGCTCAATAGCGCATACATATACTGTCCGGATTATAAAAACTAGAATAATGTGCTTGAATATACAAACGAAAATTTCTTTTATAAACCCCACAGCTTAGGGGCGTCTATTATTTTGTTAAATTTCTTATACTCGGGGGGGGGGGGTCGCACATGATGCCCAAGGAAAAAGAGTTTCCAATTCGTTTATGCTTTACATTAATAAATATATGCATCAATAAATATATAATATATATATATATATATATATATATATATATATATATATAATACATATATATATATATATATATATATATATATATATATATATATATATATATATATATATATAAATGTTTATGTGCGTACTAAGTATATAAAAAAAAAATGTAAATAAACTTAAACTGTCACAACTTTACAAACCTGTCTGCTACAAATCCACTTATCAAGGCCCCTATAAACATTCCAGACATATAAATGCTCTGGTAAGTGGCACGCAGGTAGGCTCGGTCGCATGTTAGCTGGAACTGAAAAAAAGGAAAAAATGTACATTTGTTTATATGTAAATGTATATATACAGTACTGTATATGTATATATATATATATATATATATATATATATATATATATATATATATATATATGTATATATATATATATATATATATATATATATATATATATATATATATATATAAATATGTATATATATATATATATATATATATATATATATATATATATATATATATATATATAGATAGATAGATAGATAGATAGATAGATAGATAGATAGATATAAATATATATATATATAGATAGATAGATAGATATTGATAGATAGATTATATATATATATATATATATATATATATATATATATATATATATATATATATATATATATATATATATGTGTGTGTGTATACTGTATATGTACACATATACATATATGTATAGGCACACACATACATATGAGACCTGTTTGTTCTAGACATAGATTCTATCATGTGATGCACTGCACAAACCCTTGATTATAGGCTTCAAGAAACAAATAATTCCACCATAACACACATACAGGAAGATGATAAAACTGCCTCTTTTGTGTTTGTTAATGATTCCAATTATTACTTTATGGAGAGCTGCATTTCTTTTCCTACTGTTGATTGTTATTGTTTAAGAGCTTTTGATTTTGCTTTTGAACCAACCTTAGTGTTTATTATAAGTGAGCTCATACATAAGTCTGGGAATAAATGGAACTGAGTATTTTCGTATTTCCCTGGTGTCCTCCAGTTAGGATTTCCGATACTGCTATTGGTTTCATTAATGATTAAAAGTGAGCATCAGATTTGTTTTAATCTTGGAGGATCTACAATACATTAAGTCTAAGGCAGAATGGAATAAAATCTTTATAGATCTTATATTTGTTAATTGGTCAAAGTTGTATAAGTAAGTTAAGTTTACTGTGCCATAGAATAAAAGTTTTATCAACACAATAGATTATATGAATTCCATTTCATTTGTTAAATAATTCTTTTACAAAACAAAGTCCGATTTAATTAGGAAAGTAAAGGTACATAATTGAAGCAATAGGAATCTAATAAGAATAATTATACCAACTAAGAACTGTAGCTCAAGAATGTTCATGTTGAAACTGAAAGTAACTACAATTTGACTATAAAAGATAACTTTTTCTGGTAAACTAAGAAACCAAAACATTAGGCTATCCTCTTCTGGTGTAAAATTAACAGTACCTCGTTTTTTCAAACACATTGGTCTGTGTTACACTCTATTCAATATGAAAGGCGTCCCTTTTGCCTCTGTTATTAGTAAATGAGGGACTGAAAAATTTTATATTCCTTAGGGTTGTTTCCCTAAATATAAACTCGCTATTTAAGCTTTTCAGGTACATAAAATAAAATGAGCTATAAAAGGCTTTTTTTTTTTTTTTTTTTTTTTTTTGGAGAATTGGTAAGGTACTCCAGTGGGCAAATGTAGTTGCAGTACCCCAAGCTCGTCAAAAATTGTCCATCTTTACAAACTTTTTTATCACAACAGATTTTTTAGCCTATATTGGAAATTTGACTGGATACCTAATATTCAGAAATACTTTTCTAGGGCCTGTGGCTTTGTGATGGTATTCTTTCTCTCTAAATTACCATGCAGATTTAAGTAGATTTTCATAAGGAAGTTCATATTATTGGTCTTTACTTAACTGAAGCTTTTATGTGCATTAATCATAGGGCCATATTTTTTTAAACTTATGCAGTTGAGACTTGTTACATAATTTCTTAATTGAACTAAAATTATTACAGCGTAGTTATTTGAAAGCACTACAGGAACTATAGGGATGTAATTTCATCTCTGATGTTCTCAAGTAGCGTTCTTGCCCCATTACTTTCTATATAATCTATGCCTAAGTATTTAACCTTGATATCAAGTTAGTTTTTTATACTAGTGATACAACTCTCTGTAAATGAACATTCTTTTTCGAGCAGAGACCAGTTGCTGGGGAATCTGTAAACAGAGATCTAGCTGAAAACTTGAATATAGTGCAAACTGTATAATGAAAGAGTTGAACTCTGACAAAATTCAAGCTATTTGTTAGTAAGTCTAAAACAATGAATTCATCTCCCATGTATTATATCTGCTGTGCTTCTTTATTGCTATATAACTAATATACATTACTATAGGGCATTCGTGATCTTAGATTAGCTTTTGTAAAACATAACCATTTTATCTATTCTTTAACTAAAAAAAAAATCATACTGATAAAGTTGAATCTTTCAAGATTTTTTAAGAACTACATATTCCAAGAAAATTCTTTTAGTTTTAATTCTACTTTGCTTTCAATGATATTTTCCGGTTAAATTCCTTATATCTGATTTTTATACAAATCTCTTGCACTAACAATCATTTGCCATATTATACAGTCTGTATAAGACATATAATTCTGATCCTCCTTTGCATTCAGACCAGAGTATACCATCCACAACTTACTAGTAGACATCTAGTTAATTCAAACAATCTTGTCTTCTCTCAGGCCAATCTAAATACCTCAGAGCATTCAAGAAGTTTTCTCTTTCTGTAGCCAATCTATGGAAGGCTGTTCCTAATCATAAAGTGGAATTGATGGAACTTCAAAAGCACAACTTAGTAAATATACATTTGCTGATCAGGTCGATATGGGTCTCATTTCATACCTTAATTCAAATGATTCTATCTTATGTAATTTACTTAGTTATTTACCTTCTTTATTTATCTATTTTATAGATACACCTCCTTTTATTTTACATTTTTTTTTTTCTGTACCGATTGTCTTCCACCATTGGAGCCATTGAGTTTGCAGTACTCTACTTTTCCAGCTTCACATGTAATATTTCTAATATTCTGAATATGGTAAAGTATCAAGCCAACTAAGATTACGGTGAAAAGACTATCTGTCTATAGTAACCAAAACCAGTATAAACTCCATAATTAGAAATGATTTGAATGAGAACAAAACAGATGTTAGAATTTTTTAAGGGAAAGAGAACAAAAATCAATTGTAGGAGCAGTTCCTTCAATTACCTCAGACGTTATAGTTGTAGCGAATGTCGAGTTGTCAAACAGCCACTCATTGCATATCTCCTCTGCAACTTCCCCGGTCTCTGAATTCTCAAAAAAGTAGCTACATTGATTCCTGTGTAATGTAAGAAATAGGTTCAAAATAAAGGGTGTTTCTCTTAATCATTAAGTAAGCAGAGAATAATGAATTTCATGATATATATCTAAACTGTTCATAATGGCGTTGCAACCTACAATCTGGGACAATGACGCACTTTCGTTGTGTTTTTATATGACTTATCAATTATAACGTTGTAACTGGTCTTCCTGTATTATATCATTTATAAAACATTATTTCTCATACACTGTTTAATCGTTTCTCTTTTTCTTTCCCGCATTGGGCTGCTTCCTCTGTTGGGGCCTTT
>NC_090725.1:13040836-13088336 GCF_036898095.1 Palaemon carinicauda | reverse complement strand
CGCGGAGCTACTAATATTGAAATAGCAGATAGAGTGCATAATGTGAATAGATTGTTAACGGTGCGGATTTCTTTACAAACGACAACATAAGGGAACAAGTAGATGGAAAACCTTCTGAGCATTTGAATCAAGGTTCAACATCAATAAAGTGATACTACCGCTAAAGAGTTATTGGGTCCCTTGACTGTTCAAACAGTACTGAATTGGATCCCTCTCTCTGGTTACGGCTCATTTTTTTCTTTGTCTACACGTAAACAAAATAGTCTGGCCTCTTCTTACCACATTCTCTTCTGTCCTCATACACATGACAACACTGAGATTACCAAACTATTTCTCTTCTCTCAAAGGGTTAACTACTGCAATGTAATTTTGTTCAGTGGCTACTTTCCTCTTGGTAAGGGTAGAAGAGACTCTTTAGTTATGGTAAGCATCTCTCTTAGGAGAAGGACACTCCAAAATCAAAATCATTGTTTTCTTTCTAGTCTTGGGTAGTGCCATAGCTTCTGTACCATGGCCTTCCATTGTCTTGGATTAGAGTTCTCTTGCTTGGGGGTACACTCAGGTATACTGTTCTATCTTATTTCTCTTCCTCGTGTTTTTCCTGAAGTTCTTATAGTTTATATGTGAAGGATCTAATTAATGTTATTACTGTTCTTGAAATATTTTATTAGGATTGTTTATTCTTCTCTTATAGTTTATCTATTTCCTTGTTTCCTTTCCGCACTGGGCTATTTTTTCATGCAGTCTGTGTTGTAATAATAATAATAATAATAATAATAATAATAATAATAATAATAATAATAATAATAATAATAATGATAATAATAATGATAATAATAATATAAGCTTAATGCTTATCCAAGAATGGAGAATAGCAAAGGATTGACTAACTGCATCTTGGTGGTAATACTTCTGTGGATTTAAATTTGAAATCTTCAGAGCCCTTAAAAACATAACTAAGGGTTCCCTTCCTGTTGTATGGAAGTTAACCAGATAGACTGAGTTCCTGTGTCCTATTTTTAGTTCTGGTTCTTCTATTGTTTTATCAAATGTGTACAGAAATATTAACTGAAAAAGGGCATATCATTTGACATTTTTCTGCAGGTCAATGTCTTAGGGAACACCCCCAAAAATGGATGACTTTCATTGAAAGATTAAAGTAAACTGTTTTTCTTCCCCAAGCCACTGCATCACATATGCAACATATGGAATAAAGAATAGTAAGTTTTTAAGAAATATTTTCCACCTCACACCTTTCAGCAGGCAGTGAATACGACCGACGATAAAAAACTACCTAACCGTCAATTTCAAAAAGATTGTATTTATAGGGCTATTTATGAAATTACAACTGACAACTGGAATTGTGGTGCATGGAAGAAAGTGAGCCTACAGTTTGTCTATAACTTTCAGGAGTTCAGGAAGGTGGAGTAGTAATTCAAATGCCTTTAACAACTTATTAGCCCTCAGTAAGACGCTGGAACTTATCTAGATAAAAAAAAAATATTTTATTGAACTCATTGATGTCCATCATGAAGAGCTAACTAACGAAGACCGTAGGGAACCGTATGGAACTAGATGCTCAAAGGAAGGAGGAGGATAAAGTGGTTGGAGAACCTAAGGGTATCAAGACAAAGTTAATGGCATATAAGTTTTCTTTAAGTAAGGTCTGGTAAAGTATGAATTGCCAGTACCAAATGTTGAACGGTTCATAAAGGGTGCAGCAGCCGTTCATGATACTATGCAGTGTTACTTTATTATCAAAGATGAATAAAAAGGCCATCACCTAGACACCACTGATTCAATTCTTTAAGAGGGTATATAAACTTCATACTGAACCAGTTGCACCAATAGGCAAGGTTACCAGTAATTCAATTTCCTCCTTGCCTCCGTCTCTTGACAATGAGCCTGTCTTCAACTCCACAATCAGCCACCTCCTCCATCTTCAGTTAGCATTTCCTCTTCTCTTGCCAGCCCAAATGTGATATAGGCAAGCTGTTCTACTTTATAAGGCAAGGTTGCATACTCTAGAACATAATAAGGATTAAAATTTTTCTATATGCTGACTTCTTGCTAATTTCAAATCGATTGTATATTAGATATTTTCCTTAATCTATCTTGATAGTTTGGTTAGTTTGGTGGCGTAATTATCAAGAATACCACGTAGTATAGCTCAGTGGTTTGCAGATCAAGAAGAGGTAACCAATCAGGTAAGAATCAGGAATTCAAACAAAAACAAAACAAAAATCTGATCTCTCGGCCTTATCACTCCCACTGTATGGCGGGATTGGCTGTTCGAATCAATTTTCAGCATCTATTGCTATTCTTTGCCATTTCTTCCCCCAAGTCCCACCTCACCCATATCTCCCCTTACTACATACATCAATCAAATCCTCTAATACTCTATACTCCTCATCCACATCATTGGAATGCTCTTAGCTCTCTTGGTTGGTTCCACCTCCTTCCTTGTTATTGCCATTCAGATGTTGGGAAATAAAATGCAGTAAAATTAACCAACAATTAAAAGTAGCTTATTTATGGTGAATAATAGTTGCGAGAGTTCCTGATATGTCTGTTGTATACATCAGTTAGTACAGTATATGTTTAAATGCACTAGAGGTAGTGTGATTAGCTTAGGGAAAACTTGAAAACAGAACCTTCGATCATGGGCCAGTAAAATGCGAGGAAAATCAATTAAATATAAATTCAGTCAATATTTCACAACATAAACTCGTGTTACTTCCATAGCCTAATTGGCTAGCAATAGCTGGATCAGCGAATGGAAAACAGTAGAGAATAGGAAGGTGAAGGGTTGGTTACCAGATGTTTCGGCTAGCCAGGCCTTCCAGTATATGAGCCCACTCTCGGAATGCATCTCATTTATATGGTCTGGATTTAATGTGTGTGCGTATACTGTACATATATGTATATACAAATATATATATATATATATATATATATATATATATATATATATATATATATATATATATATATATATATATATATATATTAGTATGTTTGTGACCATGTGTTGGACAGGCTTAATAGAAGGGCCATGGATTCTAGGTGATTTATCAAGAGGATACCTTTTCTTGATCTGCATCATTAACTTCCTCACTAAGTATTCATTTTAAAAACCATCTTTGTCCTGCTTTCAGTTGAAATGGCTATTCTGGAGGGCACTTAGTCTTCCATGGTGTGTCAACTCTACCATGTTGACTAATTTTATCCGACTTTTTATCTTTAGTTTATTAGTTCTACCAGTAACTTTATACATATTTCTGTACATATTGTTTTTTTTTTATCATTATTATTAGGTTTGTTTTATGTGTGGTTATTTCTTTTCTTTTTTTTATGACTTTTAATTCTTATCTAGTCTGGAGACATTGAGCAATATCTGTGACTAGTACGGCCCAGACTTCGTCAGTGTCGTCTACTAAATTGTAATATTGGTGGACTGCATGCAAATATTCAAGGCCTAACAGTTGCCTCCAGAAAGTATGCTACTCATTCTCCTTAGAAACTTTTGTTTCTCAAATGAGGCAATCATCAGAACTCCTTATTACTTGTTTTAAGAAACCAACTATTTTCTTTAAATGGGATGCCATTCCTAAGGCAAGGGAATGGTGGTGTATATTAGTACTGGGTAGCCTCCTTTTCATAAGTCCTGCTTTGAATGAGGATGTCATGACCTTCAGCTAGTGGTAATAAAAGTTTTTGACAGGCATAGAAACTTCCAATTTATGTTCGATCATGACTAATTTTCTCTTTGATTGTCTTCTTACCATTATGGCTAAGACACAAGATAATAGATAGGTTTCCTTTGTTTTTGTTGGGGATTTCAACGCTTACTATACTACAGATTTTTCTAAATAAATAACTATTTTGCTCAACCCAAAGTAGCAAGGTGTATACCAAGAATAAAGAGCAAGAAAGAATATATCAATTAAAAGCACGCTTACGTGGCGGTGATGGACTGAAGATGACGCTCCTTCTGTTTTGAGTGCCAGGGGATCACTAAGGCCATTGGCTTCTGCAACTGTCAATGAAGCTGACGATTAGAAATCAGAGTAACTTGTCCGTCACTGATGTCTTCTTCTTCTTCTTCTTCTTCTTCTTCTTCTTCTTCTTCTTCTTCTTCTTCTTCTTCTCCTCCTCGTTCTTCTTCTTCTCCTTCTTCTTTTTCTTGTATCCAGTAATCCTTTTTTTCTGAGTATTCAACGATTTATTATCAGATCTTTCAACGGGCTTTCTTTCATGATTCAAATTTTTTGGTTATTGAAATATACAGTATATATATATATATATATATATATATATATATATATATATATATATATATATATATATATATATGTATATATATATGCATATATATATATGTATGTATATACATACCTATTTACATATGTAAAAATATCTATGTACACATATACACACAGAAACCATATATTTACATATATATATAAATATATATATATATATATATATATATATATATATATATATATGTATATATATATATGTGTGTGTGTATGTATGTATGTATATATGTGTGTGTGTATATATATATATATATATATATATATATATATATATATATATATATATATATATATATATATATATATATATATAATTTTTCCTCTTCCTCGCTTAAACCCACAGTGATAATCTTTTATGAATCCCTTATTCACCTTTCTTACTTTTTTTTAAAAAAGGCACAGCACCCAAATTCCTAGTTATAATAAATAACCAGCCACACACTATATCTTGTAAACTAAGTAACATCCTGTCCTCATAATTCACACAAGTGCCTTTATCATATTCACCGTTATAAAAGAGAAAAATTATTGTGGTAGGCTAGTAAAAACCTGTTGCATTCAAGTGGTTTTCACTAAGGTAACTACGTTGTTGTCCTTTCAAACTATGGATGGGGTGGGATGCCTATACGTCTACCTTCTTTATGATTAAGAGCCACTGTCTTTCCCTCCTTTGTTCTGCCGTGGGTGGAAAGAGACTTAGGTGCTTATCATATGCATACATATCGGTCTCTTTAGTCATTACTGATACATTAGATCCTAATTACTGATCCAGCATACAGTTTTGTGTGTTGATTTCCATTTTTTTTTTTTTTTTTTGTGTGTGTGTATTTAGATTTTTTATGGAAGATGACCACATGGGTCAATTTTTGGCCAACCACCGCAACTCGATCCAACAGCCTTTAGATCAAGGCATCATGAAGTATGTAAAAGCCTCATAAATTGAATAGGTAATAACTTCTCTGAAATATTTTAGTGAAAGTTATAACGTATATAGCATTACGTTTATATTTTCTTCAAAAATATATTAAAAAGTGCATAAATTCTCATATTTTGTGATATATTTTACAATTAAGTTCACTTATATAACTTAATCTACACTTGACATTTCTTTGCGATGATTAGGATAGTAATAGATGCGTACCTGAACATGAACATTAATGGAGTGTATGAGGATTAGCGCTGTTTTCGATGGCATCAATTTCATTCAAGGTGATGATGGACGAGATGCAGCCTCAAACTGTCAATTCCTACAATAGGATACTAAAAGGCTGAAAGACTACAATATGGTGATGGAAGGAGAACTATGTTGGAAGATTTTGTCGAAAATAATGAAGACACTCTGGAAGGGTAGATGAATGAAAATTAGCACCACTCATTACACAATCGCACCGACAGAAGAGGAGGAAAACGATCATTTAACATATATATATATATATATATATATATATATATATATATATATATATATATATATATATATATATATATATATATATATATATATATATATATATATATATATATACATATACATATATGTAAAGGGTTTGTGTATTGCCATGATCAGCACAAACACACACGAGTAATGGCCATCCATACTAGGGTACCTTGCTGTGAGCAATCAGACTAAACTCTCACACCATCACCAATTTGCGGTGGCTAGTGTTGTGATGAAAATGGCCAAGCCCCAGACTTGACTAAGGATAAGTTCTTTGTCCTAGAGTGAACTACAAACAGCTGCATTTGTTGTTGTCGTTGTTATATATATATATATATATATATATATATATATATATATATATATATATATATATATATATATATATATATATATATATATAAATATATATGTATGTATGTATGTATATCTATATGTCTTACTTATAACTTTAATCGAACAGTTTAACATGTTTCTTCTAAAAGGCCCATAAAAGAAACACGGGAAATATAAATAAATCACTATATTTCGGTCAATAAACATCGACCTTCTTCAGGATGTGAAGTAAAAATGAGGAATACAGTGGAGAGTGACGGTTTATATACGAAAGCAAAAGGGTGTGTTCAATTGTTCAATAGTTGTTATAATTGCTGGAAGGATTAGCCAAATTTAATTACATCCAGGTGCGTCTTCTTATTGTTAAGCCGCTCGGAGGAAGTCTTGACCTCTGATGCATATATATATATATATATATATATATATATATATATATATATATATATATATATATATATATCTTTATATATATATATATATATATATGTATATATATGTACATATATATATATATATATATATATATATATATATATATATATATATATATATATATATATATATACTGCATGTGTGTGTCAACATTTTAAATGTTATCAGAATGATTAAATCATTGGCAGTTTTTTCTTTAGACAACCTCTATATTGTTTACAATGCTTCAAGAAGGCTTAAGTGTCTCTGTGTGTGTATGTATTTATGATGAAGATATCACTATGATATACTAGGAGAAATGTTTAGTAAAATCTTCACCAGTATAAAAAGACTTTAATTGCAAATAGCAAATTATGCTAAATAAGCTTACATAAGTCCTTTTATAGTTTTTATATCAAATATCTGTTTTAATGTTGTTAATGTTTTTAAAATATTATATTTGAATTTTCATTACTTCTTAAATCGTTTATTTCCTTATTTCCTTTCCTCACCGGGCTATTTTTCCCTGTTGGAGCCCTTCGGCTTATAGCATCCTGCTTTTCCAACTAGAGTTTTGCTTAACTAGTAATAATGATAATAACAATATTACAAGCTGATGATAAAAGGTAGTTCTATAGACATACTACATTTTTATAGTATGTCTTTAACTAATGGAAGGTATGGGAAACGAGCTTAAACGTTATTAAAATAAGATTGTAAGGGGACAAATAAAAATTCGCATTCATATAACACAACCTTTCCATTTTAAAATACGTTTAGTAAATCATTCTCAATGTAAAAATACTTTTAAATGTACAATGACTAGGAGAAATCACAACATCACGGTAACTAAATTCCATTGTGTTACAAGGCTTCGGTTTACAAGGTACGGGATACTCGAGAAATAAAAAACTGTAAGTAATATATATCCCACAGCACACAGTTGTATAACTGATCTTAATTCATGATCATGATCGTAATATTATGTTACAAGGCCTCAACAACTGAGAGACAGGATCAAATCAGTGATGCTGTTGCTATACGATATCAGATAGAATACTTGATTGTAACCTTATGATTCCTCACGTTTCTTTTTAGGTTATTGGGTTGATCACTATTTGTTAAAACATACTTCAAAAGAGAACATTCTTTTGCTAAAATTCAAGATTTCCTTCCTCTTCTCTTGGCCGTGATGCAAGTTCTTTGTATTCAAATAAACCAATTCATTGCAACTAGAACCAGCTTTTTCGTGTAAGAATTCTTCGAATATTCTTTAATTCTATTTATAAAACTATAGTAGGATCAAAGAAAAGAACTAAAGAATTACGCAAGACTAATGACTCGCTTTCACTATCGATGTTCCAAGAAGTTGGGGACTACGTGGTTAAGAATAGTCCTTGAACCAATTGTAACTAGATTCGAGTAAAGATGCGTAAAGAATATAGGAGGAGTTAACACTGGCCTTCATCACCAAGGGAACTCTTCGTTGATTATTTGAAACATATCACAATTACTTATAGTCCTCGAACCAATTAAAGCTAGATTCAAGTATAATAATAAGAAATAAGAAAAAATACAGGAAGATTTTGGCACCGGATAATAATAAGGGAGCTGTCAGTTGCTTGTTTAAGATATATCACAGAAAATTATAGTCATTGAATCAGTTACAACTAGAATGAGGTAATGAAACTTCAAAAAAAAAATACACAAGGATTTTACGATTGGGTTTCATAACCTAGCTAAATGTCTAAGACCTATAATCCTACTGTAATTTTATTTAAGTCTCATTACTCATATCTAGTTGTAATTGATGCAAGGACTATAAGTTCCTGTGATACATCTTAAAGAAACAACGGACAGCTTCCGTGTTGATGAAGGTCAGCCCTAAAATCTTCCTTAAATTTAAATGCGATAAATTCGAGAAATAAAAGTACCTGAGATATATCTTAAAGATAGCCAACAGACAGCTCCTGTTGTGATGTGGATTTACGCTAAAATCCTCCTGTACTTCTATTTGAAATTCCTTTACTCAAATTTAGTTGTAATTGGTTGAGGGACCATAAGTATCTCTAATATATCTTAAATACACAAATGACAGCTATCCTGGTGATAATGACTGATGCTACAATCTTCCTGATTTTTTTTTGGGGGGGGGGAGTTTCATTACTCAAATCAATTTGTAATTCGGTCAATACTATAAGTACTTATGATATATCTTAAAAAGTCAATGGACAGCTCCCTTGGGGATAAAAGCCAGTGATAAAACAATTCTGCATCTTTGTTTGTTTTTAAGTTTCACTACTCGAATCTAATTGCAATCGTTTCGTTGAATATCAGTACGTGTGATATATCGTAAATAAACAAAGAACGGTTCCGTTAGTGATGAGTGCCAGTATTAAATCCTGATTATCTTTGGTAATTTCATTATTTGAACTTAGTCTTCATTGGTTCAATGAATATAGGTACTTTTGATAAGTCTTAAATAGGTAACGGACAGCTCCGTTGATATTAAAATCCGGAGCTATAATCCTCTTTTTTTTTTTTTTTTTTTTTTTTTTTTTTTTTTTTTTTTTTTTTTTTTTTTTTATTCCGAATCTAGCTGTAATTGGTTCCATGACTATAATCCCCTGTGAGCTGTGATAAACCTTGAATAGGCTAAGGAAAGCTCTCCTGGTATTGAAAGCTGGTGCTAAACTCCTCCAATATTTTTTCCAAGTCTCATTACTCCAGTCTAGTCGTAATTGGTTTAAGGACTATGAATACTACTGGTATTTTTTTTTTACTCCACTCTAGTTGAAATTGGTTCAATGATTATAAGTTCCTGTTATAACTCTTGAATGGGCAACGGAGAGATTCCTTGGCTATAAAGGTTGGTGCAAATATCCTCCAGTACCTTTTTTTAAGTTTTATAACTCGACAGAAGTTGTAATTGTTTTAAGGACTAGGAGTTCCTGTGATAAATCTTGAAAAGGCAACGAACACCTCCCTTGGTGATGAAGGCCGGTGCTCAAATCATCATATATTGTTTTGTTTCTGTTTTTTTTTTAATCATTACTTGAAACTAGATTGGTTTAAGGACTATGCTGAGCAACAGAGTCTCCAACTTCTGGTTCCTAGCTACTGTAAGTGAGTCATTGGTCTTGTGTAATTATGAGGACTTAATAGATCCCCGAGTATCATACCTTCAGGACATCGTGCATCCTTCTCCGTTTGGAAGATGTTGCCCTCAATAACTCCCAACGCCACCCTCGTCTATAACGTCAGTACTAGTAGGCTACACCCTTGGATACATGCCTCTGTACCAACCGTGTTTCACACAATTGTACATAATTCCTTTTGTATATATTATGCTTGTATCTTCGCTCTTCCCTCGCATTAAAACGAACATGAAAATTCATGTCTGGTTTTTCCTCTGTGATATTGTCTGTCTTGTGAACTTGTCATGTCCTGTTGCCTTGAGGTTTTGTACATAAGGAGAGTGTTCCACAACAATATAACTCAGTCGTTTCCAATCTGCCTTTGAGTTCACACCCTTACTCGGCGCCGTCACATTGGTGACCCCGGAAGTCGACTCGCTCCCACTGCCTTCCACCCCCACCTCCCTCGCCCCTCCATAGTTGGTACTATGACGGAGACTACATCGATTGGCGCCACGGCCGCCCCGTTAAAACTTTCACCGTTCGCCACCGGAGAGGCGTTTGCTTGGTTTCAACGCGCTGAAGTCCACTTTCGTATCAGGGGCGTGACTCGCTCAACCACCAAAGCGGATTATGTTCTCGCAGCGATACCCGAGGACACCTTCCCAGAAATATCCGACTGGCTTTGTGAACAAGGAGACACCCCAATAGCGTATGACGCCCTCAAATCATACCTTCTGCAGCAGTACTCGCCGTCGCCAGCCGCCCGTATAGCAAAGCTTTTTCAGATCTCGCAACAACTGTTGGGGGACCAAAGGGCTTCGCTTGGCCTCAGGGAAATGACCAGTATCGCTCGCCTTCAACCTGCCGCAGACGGCTCTCCTCGGGAGGTGAACCTACTTCGTGCCCTTTGGATACGCCGTTTACCTGAACCTGTACGCGCTGCCATACCCGATGTCGATAGTTTACCTATAAAGGACTTGATGACCAAAGCCGACGCCCTTATGGACAGCCACTTCAAGACCTCCATCAACGCCTCCACGAGGATGCCTATACAACGTCAACCGAAGCTGACATGAATGCCGTAGGACATACACGCCTACCCCGTGACGTGCCGAAGCGGCGACACAGCCGCCCACCACCCACCAATCGTTCGCGCCCCAACGAACGACCTCTACAGCCACTTACTACCTCCCATCCGCCGCAGTTTTGCTACTACCACTGCAGATTCGGGGCAACCGCGAAGAAATGTGCCAAAGATTGTCAGTGGCCAAAAAACGCGTAAGCAGGCCATCGCTTGTGGCGGTGGCCTCCCATGTTTCTAATCTGTTCTTTTTACAGGATGCTGGAACGGGCGTGCGATTTTTGGTAGACACGGGTGCTTGTCGTTCTCTTTTGCCAAGGAAACTCTTCAAGGCACGACGTAGTCTGTCTACATCTGCCGACGTCCGCTTGGTAGCTGCCAACGGATCTGCGATACCCACCTACGGTTACGAGAACCTCACATTATCGTTCGGAAACGGTAAATTCAATTGGAAGTTTCTCGTTGCTGACGTCACAATGCCAATCCTCGGTGCGGTTTTCCTCTCTCATTTCCACCTTCTGGTCGATGTCGCCCACCGACGATTGGTCAACGCAGACTCGTACTTGTCGACACCTCTTCAACCCGCCCCCTCTAACCTCGCTCTCCACATCAGCGCACCCACGGATGCCTACGCCCACCTCCTCACGTCGTACCCGGAAGTTTTCCGTCCAGAACTTCGCCAAACGCCCACGGTTCCTGCCAAGCACGGTATTTATCACCATATCAAGACGACGGGACCCCCAGTCTTCGCAAAATTCAGACGTCTGGCACCGGAACGATTGGCAGCCGCCAAACAGACGTTCGCCGAAATGGAGAACATGGGCCTTTGCCAAAAGGCCTCCAGCCCATGGTCGTCACCCTTACACATCGTTCTGAAGAAAGACGGCTCCCTCCGTCCGTGCGGGGATTACAGGCGCCTGAACATGCAAACAGAACCGGATCACTATCCCCCTCCCAAACATTGCCGATGTAACCTCCTACCTGCACAAAGCGAAGGTTTTCTCTACGCTCGATCTACTGAAGGGGTATTATCAGGTGCCTATGAACCCAGAAGACATCCCCAAGACCGCCATCACCACTCCGTTTGGCACATACACCTTCAATTACTCCTGTTTTGGCCTTCGTAATGCTGGGGCAACGTTTCAACGTCTCATGGAGGGCATCTTAGGGGACCTCCCTTTCTGTGTATGTTATGTGGACGACATACTTGTGTTCTCCTCCTCAAACGAGGAACACCTCCGTCACCTGCGCATCGTGCTCGACCGCCTGCAACAAAACGGCCTTGTAGTCCGGTACGACAACTGTACCTTTGGCGCCAACGAAGTGTCGTTCTTAGGGCACCGTATCACTCCTGAAGGAGTCCATCCCCTCCCTGAGAAGGTAGCAGCCGTTCAGAATTTCCCCGCGCCCTCGACCGTCAAAGCTCTGCAGGAATTCTTGGGCATGATCAACTATTATCACCGTTTTCTGCCAGCCATTGCCGCCACTCTTGCTCCCCTCTACGCCTCCCTCAAGGGCAAGCCAAAGGACCTGAAGTGGGGTCCCCTTCAAGAAGCAGCCTTCTGCAATGCAAAGAAGGCCCTATCAACTGCTGCGGCTCTCACTTTACCTATCCCACACGCCCCTCTCCTTCTCTCCACCGATGCCAGCGACGTCGCTATTGGTGCAGTACTCGAGCAGGTGGTCAAAGGCTTGCCCCGCCCATTGGCCTTCTTCAGCAGAAAACTGTCCAAGGCAGAATCGGGTTATTCTACCTTCGATCGAGAATTGCTGGCGGTGCACTTGGCTGTCCGTCACTTTCGCCATTTCTTAGAAGGTACGCCCTTCGTCATTCGCACAGACCACATGCCTCTGGTGCACGCCTTCACTCGACAATCTAACGCCTGGTCCGCCCGTCAACGCCGACATCTCTCCGCCGAGGCTGAATACAATTGCACCCTCCAATACGTCCCTGGGAAAATGAATCCCGTTGCCGATGCCCTGTCAAGAAACACGTTGGCTGCCGTTCAACTGGGATTGGATTACAACGCCCTGGCTGAAGCCCAACGACAGGATCCAGAGTATCAAGCTTGTAGGACATCCTGCACGTCCCTCCGTTGGGAGGATTTTCCCCTCGAAGACTCCAACACCACCCTCCTCTGTGACGTCAGTACTGGTAGACCGCGACCTTGGATTCCTGCTCCCATGCGCCGACAGGTGTTTGATCTCATCCACGGCCTTTCACATCCCTCGTGCCGTTCTACTGCACAGCTGCTGAAGGCAAAGTTCATTTGGCACGGCATTTCTAAGGATGCCTGTACTTCTTGCCAAAGTTCCAAAGTACATCAACACACGGATTCAGGAGTGGGCACCTTTCCTCAACCTCAGCGTCGTTTCACACACATTCACGTCGACGTTGTAGGCCCCCTGCCCACATCACAAGGACATCGTTACCTGTTTACCGTCATCGACCGATCCACTCGTTGGCCTGAAGCCATTCCCATGGAAACTGCAACGTCCGCCTCATGTACATCTGCCTTACTCACTGGATGGATTTCAAGATTCGGTATCCCTGAGCATATTACTTCTGACAGGGGAACCACTTTCACCTCTCAATTATGGACGTCATTAGCGAATCTCCTGGGCATCACCCTACATCAGACAATGGCCTACAACCCCGCTGCCAATGGAATGGTTGAACGTTTTCATCGCACCCTCAAAGCAGCTTTGATGTCCCGCTGCAAGGATTGCAACTGGTTTACTCAGCTTCCCTGGGTCCTCCTGGGACTAAGGACCACTCCTAAAGACGCCCTCGACGTCTCGGCAGCCGAAATGGTGTATGGCGACCCGTTGGTCGTCCTTGCCGAATTTTTTCCTTCTACAACCTCCTCCGACGATCTCCAGCGCATACGTCACGTCGTGGGAAAATTTACTCCATGCCGCCAGACTTACAAGCCCCCAGCGAAGCATCACATACCAACGGACTTGCACTCTGCAACGCACGTCTTCCTGCGCAACGACACCAGCAAGCCACCACTAACGCCCCCTTACACGGGCCCTTTCCTTGTGATCCGACGCAGTCCGAAAGCATTCCTCCTAAACATTCGGGGCAAAGAAGACTGGGTCTCCATTGATCGTCTAAAACCTGCTTATCTTCTGCCAGATGACCCGCCTACAGTTCGCCTCTCTAGATCAGGGCGCCCTATTTAACATGTACAGTATGTCATTTTTAGGGGGGAGCCATGTACCAACCGTGTTTCACACAATTGTACATAATTCCTTTTGTATATATTATGCTTGTATCTTTGCTCTTCCCTCGCACTAAAACGAACATGAAAATTCATGTCTGGTTTTTCCTCTGTAATATTGTCTGTCTTGTGAACTTGTCATGTCCTGTTGCCTTGAGGTTTTGTATATAAGGAGAGTGTTCCACAACAATATAACTCAGTCGTTTCCAATCTGCCTTTGAGTTCACACCCTTACTCGGCGCCGTCACACCTCCAAGCATTGACGTTCATTTCAATTGATACATGGCCTCTCTCGCCCCTCTCCAGACCTACTGTATTTGCACAGCTACTGAAGTTCATGAGGCATGTTATTACTAAAGATGACAAGGACTGGATCCATACCTGTATTCGATATCTAACTTCAAAAGTGCATCAACACACAGACTTGGGTATAGGCACTTTTCATCAGCGTTACCGTCATTTTGTCCACATTCATGACGACGTGATCGGCTCCGTACCCTCGTCTCAAGGACACTGTTAACTTTTCAGTCATTGATAACTCCACTCGCTAGCTCAAAGCTATCCCCATATAAGATGTAACATTTGATTCACACACTGCTGCCTTAGTTTCTGGATGGAAAGCATGATTCAGCATCCAAGAGCATATTACTTCCAACGTGAGTGTTACTTTCCCCTCTCACTGTGGACAGCCTTAAGGCATCTTCTTGGCATCCTCTAACATCAGGTTACCGCCTAAACCCCGCACCCAAGGGAATAGGGGAACATTTCCATCGTACCCTCAAGGTTACTTTGATGTCCTATTGTAATGAATCTATTTGGTTTCCACAACTTCGTTGGCTCCTCCTCAGACTGAGGAACACTCCCAAGGACACCATGCATTTCTCAGCAGTTGAAATGTTATACGGCAACAAGTTGGTGGTCCCCGCAGAACGTTTTCTGCACACCACATCCTCCAAGGATCTACTGTGACTACGTAACATTACGGGGAAATTTACTACCTGCCACTACACTTACAAGCCCCCAGCAAAGCAGCACATACAGAAAGACCTACACACCGCAACATGTGTCTTTGACCACACCAACACTTGTAAGCCACTCTGAAAGTTTTCCTCTTCAATGTCCATAGTAAATAGGATTGGATCATCATTGTATCACCTGCAAACAGTATAACTCTTTCACATGCATGTCTGCTTCGGTGGGGGTGGGGAAACATGTAATATATGTGCAGCAAGCAATGCACATATAAATGAAGAAGAATTCCCTATTTACATGTTCTTCAACACTGCATCTGCCATCCAACTCCACATTTTTTTCACTTTTTTTTCTTTTTAACATGTGCCTGCGTAACTTTACGGGGAATTTACCACCTGCAACCAGACTTACAAGCTCTCAGAAAAGCAGCGCATAGTGAAAGACCTACACACTGCAACACACGTCTTCATACACACTAATGTTTGCAAACCACCACATCGGTTGTGCTCCAAAAGCTTCTCTCTTCAATAACCATTAGTAAAGAGGATTGGATCACCATTGACCATCTAAAATCTGTGTATCTCCTACCAACAGCATGACTCTTTTACATACATGTCTACCTCGTTTAGGATGAGATGTGTAATTTACATGCAGTAAGCAAATGTTTCGTTTGGTAGACCAGTAATGGCATCTTGGAGTATGAGTCTCGGTATATCATGTGTTCTTTTAGCAGCCTTGCAGACTTTTTCTTCATCCCTTTATTTGCCAACTTTATCCCTAGATAGGTTTTTTATTTATTTTTTCCCAACAGTTAAAGGTTTTGTAGGGTCAAGCTCGACCTTGCCTCAAAAAATAAATATCATTAAACATTTATTTGTGCATCAGTCTTTATTCTTTTAATGGTTAAAAATCTATTTATCTACTAAAGCATTTTCCCCAGTTTTGGGGATTAGCCAACATCAAAAGAAAAGAGCAAATGGAAACTTTTCTTCTCTCAGCTCATCCCAGCCTAACAAAGGGCTCAGCTTCATATGCCGACTCCCCTTCTGCTGCTACCTCTACAGTCACCAAGGCAACTGAGGGAAACATCAGGGCCTATCAGAGCTGTGTCACAATCATTCTCCATTCATTCCTATTTCTAACACGCTATTTTGCTTCTTTCACACCTATCCTCTTATTACCTAGAGCTTTATTTACGCTATCCAACCTCTTGTACTTCTCCCATCCAGGGTTAAAAGAATGGTAAAGAATACCGTGAGTTACTGCGCACCTTCGTGACGTCATTGGTAAGTGGCTGTAGTAGAAAACGAGGAAAACAAGTTTTAGGGTCCCTATAGTAGGTGATTCCCCCATAGCACACTTTTCTTTCTTTCGTGACCGCGGAAGATAACTTTTCCCTTAATGTTCAGGTACTTTATTACTTGAAGATTAGAAAGTCCATAATCCTTAATAATGCCCTCCTGCATTGTCAATCCGTGACAGGTGTCTCTCACAAGGTAAAAATGATAGAACTTAGCATTTGTTTTTATTTTATTACCTACTCCAGTTTTTTCTCTTTGTTTTTATTAATTTTTTGGTTAAGGAGATAAGAGGATTCTGTTTAGAATTTATATTTTTCTAATGAAAATACAAAAAAAAAAAAAAAAAAAAATTTCAAGCTTTTATTTGGAAATTTACTATTTCTCTATTTTTCCATATTTTCGTTTTGGAGTTCTCTCGCAGGAGATTTTTCTGTTTAAGATTCTCATCCTAAAAAATATGCGACACTGTACAAATAGAGAAACAACTTCTTTTTTTAGATTTACAAAAGGAATCATATAAGAAATGAGAGAGAGAGAGAGAGAGAGAGAGAGAGAGAGAGAGAGAGAGAGAGAGAGAGAGAGAGAGAGAAAGAGAGACAGAGAGAGATTTTACATTTTGGTCTTCCTTTCTCTTTTGACTTGATCTGCAGCCATATACGGAACAAGTAGCCATGACTCCTCAGGACCCAGAGGATCAACGAGGATTTATCCAGAGATTAACCAGGTGGATGAAGACCGCTTGGTTAAGAGAGCTTGAGTTCCTGTTGTTCTCCCGAGTAGAGTCAAATACAGACTGATGACATTTCTTAATCTGAACCCTAACCAATGCAGCCACTCAGCGACATGCGCGAGATTGTTCTTATTTTGGTCAGAAGCGGGCTAACCCGATATTCTTTTAACCCTGCTCCCATCAACTCTTGCATTCATCACCTTTTTCAGCAGTGGTCATTTTCCATTCTCTCTATATGGCCAAACCACCTCAACACATTCATATCCACTCTAGCTGCTAATTCCTTTCTTTCACCATTTCTCACCCTCATTTCTTCGTTCCTAACCTTTTCCAATTGAGATACACAAGCCATTGTACCAACCGTGTGGCACACAATTGTACATAATTATTTTGTATATATTATGCTTGTATCTGCGCTCTTCCCTCGCACTAAAAAGAACCTGAATGATCATGTCTCCGTTTTGCTCTGTAACATTGTCTGTCTCTCGAACAGGTCATGTCCTGTTGCCTTGAGGTTTTGTATATAAAGAAGAGTGTTCCTTAATAAACTCAGTTGATTGCATCCTGCCTTTGAGTTCACAACTCCTCTCTCGGCCCGTCACACCATACTCTTCAGATCACTTTCTCTTACAGAACTCTCTTTACATTCATTCCTAACCCTCTATTCTTTACCACTCCCTTCACTGCCCCTAACACTTTTTACATCCTTCATTCACTCATTGATGTACATCTGCTTCCACACCACCATTTGCAGCAACAACAGACCCAAGCACTTAAACTAATCAACTTCCTCAAGTAACTCTCCAATCAACATGACATTCAACCTAGCACCACCTTCCCTTCTCGTGCATCTCATAACCTTACTCTTACACATATTAAATCTCAACGTCCTTCTCTCATATATCCTACCAAACTCTGTCACTAGTTGACCCAGCTTCTCCTCGGAGTCTGCGATCAATACCATATTCACCTCCCACTCATGATCCCTCTCATCTATCAGTTTCAATCATCGACCAAGCACTTGAGCATTCACCTCTCTCACAATCCCTTCAAAAAACAAACTGAGCAACCATGGCTACATCACGCATCCCAATTTTAGTCCCACTCTCACTGGAAACCACTCACTCACTTCATTTCCTATCCTAACACACGCTTTACTGCAAATGAATAAACCCTTCACTGCTTGCAGCAACCTTCCACGAATTTCATATAACCTCCTCACATTCCACATCGCTTCCCTATCAACTCTATCATAAGCTTTCTCCAGATCCCTAAATACAACATACACCTCCTTACCCTTTGCTAAATATTTCTCCCATACCTGCCTAACTGTAAAAATCTGATCTATACATTCCTTACCTCTTCTAAAACCAGCCTGCACTTCTAAGATTGTATCCTCTATTTTATGCTTAACCCTATTAATTAGTACTCTACCATGCACCTTTCCAACTACACCTCAACAGACTAATACCCCTGAAAACACAACACTCATGCAGATCTCCCTCACCTTTGTATAGTGGAACAATAAATGCACACGCCCAGTCCATTAGTACCATTGAAAACATGAAACATATATTGAACAATCGCCCCCAAAAAATACTTCAAGGAATTCTAAAAACTACTGAAAAGAAAAATATTACCGATCTACAAATTGTACATCTATAACAAATAAACTTAAAAAAAAATCATTATTACTAACGATATTTTATAGAAAACTCCCTGTTATTTTTACACAGGGGAGGGGTTGTGCACGACCCACCACACCTATTCAGAGTTTAGGTTCAGGAGAATGCCAATGATTTCTTTTCTTAATGCAATATCTATCACTTGCGTACTCCAATGTGTTACTCGCCTGTCCTTTACAACCGTTCACTTCACAGCATGTTGTTTGAGTAACTTTTTCCTTTGTATAATGAAACCATTATTATATATTTTGTTTTTACAATGACTGGAAACTATATTATCTATGATGGATTAGCTTCGAATTCTACTAGAAATTAATTAATAGTTTAACTGATTGGAAATTTCCAAGAATGTATAAGAAGCTAAAAAAGAAGAGGTGATTTGAAAATCTCCAACAACCATTCAAGTATAGCTAACTAAGAATTCTTTCAATAACTTTGAATAGATAACTGTAAAAACATAACGGCTAATTATGCTAATATCCATCATTGGTAATCGCTTTAACTAAACCTTAGTTGAAATTATCATATATGTTCAAAATGACTTTCCTCGGTCAGGAAGAATGGAACCAACACCGCCAGGTTAACATGACAACAATAGGCTAATGATACACAGGATGAAATCGGAGAGAAATTATTCAAGAATTTTCACTCTGCCGGTCGTTTATTGCTTCTTTTATGATTCATCAACCTAATACAAATAGTTTATGTTTTATTCAAAATCGTGTTCCCATATTCAATTAATATATACATCACTTAGTAAAAAAAATACTTTTGGGCAGTTTAAACTTTTACTCCAATCTTTATTTCACATTTCTCTATTACCATTATAATTCTGTATTTTTTCTTCTTACATCCTTTACCCAATTCTCATAGTGAAACAAAATACATTCTTTATGTTAACTCGGTCAAGAAACCCACCTCCTCACTCGGATTATAGAGAAGAGAACTTTTAATCAAAGAAATAATAACATTACAGCTGCCAATATCGTCAATGAAGTCGTATCTAGGCATACAAACTACGATATTCATCCAAACACAGTTTCATGGCAAACGTAAACTTGAGGTCTTCAGTCTCGATCATTCAGGTGTGTTAATATTTTCCGATTTCTTAATTTCAATCATGGGTACTACAGCCTTCGTGTCTACTAGATGATCCTCCTTCGAGGGAGAAAAACCTTCATCGGATCTCAGCATCTGCCAGATCTTTTTGTAGATATAATAGCATCTTGGACTAACCAGACGAAGTTCCACATCCTTCGGTGGCACTGGGCCTGTAGAGCAGAATAGATGTTAATTTTTTGTAAGCATTAATTTTCATCAATAATAAATAATGGAACTTTTGAAACCAACAATGATTAGGAGGTATGACCTATATATGAATTACTAAGAACAAACATGAAATGTTTTGAATCTAATTGAATAGGTACAAAGATATGCTAGCAGTCAGCTTTACAGGATTAGCTCCAGCCAGTGCATTGTAACGATTATCACTTGAGCCTGACTGGTTGACAATAAATTTGCAAACTTGATCATTATCGTTAATGGTTGAAATAGTAGTTTTACAAATTCAGAAAAAAAAAACATGATTATCCAAAGGAATCGTATTACAGCAAGAAATAAAATCATGGACATATCTAATAGTATATGAAATGGGAAAACAAATCTTGAAATGAATGTTGATTAATGTCGAATGGGTTTGGAAAATAATTTGCACCCAATCACTGTCAATACAGTGCACTTACATTTGGCGAATATTGTAATTGCTGTTTGGTATTGTTAAATATGTTCAGCATTCTTTATCATAACACATTTTATCTCTTAGTTCAATGCAGATGCAATCATATCGAAAAGTTGTTAGGTGGGATCGAATGTAACAGAGGGAAAAAGAAATATTAGAAATTTTCCAGAACGCTTGAAGTCGCTTACTAATAAATTCTTTGAGTATCAGAATGTGATCGATTATTTACGAGCAATTTCATATCATTTCACTTTGTAAACTTAACAGATATTTTGTTTTTAAAATGCCATGTAATTAAACTTATTTTATCTTGTATTAGCCGGATATAAATTCACGTTCTTTTTATTGTCTCTTTTTTTTTCATATCCATTAATACTAATTTTTTGTACTTTATAACATAAACCAAGTAAGTGTTTATAAAATAAATATTTATGAACAACTGTTTCTAGCTATTTTCTTTGAACAATCAAGCAATTTCTATAGCTATCTTTTACAACCAATTATTAATTCGAACAAGTGTTGTGTCGAACAACTGCTGTGTCGAATAACTGGTTTTCGAAGCATTAATATCGAACAACTGTTTTCGAATAATTGTTTTCGAAGAATAGTCCGTAATTCTATATTCACTGTTGATTCCAGATATTGTTTACCACATTTCAATATGTTTTCTTAGAGGAAAATTAAATTATGTGAGATGGTTTGCGTCAATTTTGTATAAGGAAAAATTGAAGAAATCTGTTACAAAGGAATTCCTGTGTTCAACTATTTAATTGACAAAATGTAAATATTGTATTTTGTTATTTTAAATAAAAGTTAAATATATATATATATATATGTATATATATATATATATATATATATATGTATATATATACATATATATATATATATATATGTGTGTGTGTGTATATATATATATATATATATATATATATATATATATATATATATATATATATATGAACTCAAAATGTTTGCAATAATTCACACATTGGGTGTAACGACAACCAATTGGATAATATGTCTACGCTTCCAAGATACAGGAATGTCTTAAAAGCATAACAGGGTGGAATTCTACACAACATAGGAAGTTCATTCTGCATGTGTCTCATGTTCAAAACATTACATATATGATTATGAACTGTTGTAATGTTTAATCTGAATAAGAAACTGATATGGCAAAGCATTAGAATTTGATAAATATGCTAATGGTGTAGTAATTCCAGGATTGATATTAAAATTCTATGAATAATACTATGTTGATTAACTATTTCCTTATATAAAGGAAATGGAATGTTCTGTAAATGCTTTTACTTCAGGAATACTTCTTTAGATAAATGTATATGAGATTTCATGATTACGCCGATTTTGTACATAAATTTTGAATGGTTTCAAGAATAACGATACCAATGTTACCTTGGTAAGAATAACAAATCGAAACATAAGGACATCTACCAAGAATAGCAAACCCAATACAAATATCGTGTGATGGAAGAAAACTAAAGAAATAACATTAAATATAATTGCCTAATGAAAATAAAAATGAAGTAATTTCCTGAAAAAAATTAATAATATACTAATTTATCAAAATGGGTATTGAGACAAATTAATGAATCTGTCTACTTTATTTTTTTTTCTAATCAACATGAACTGATACAAAACGGATTTTGAGCGAAGCGAAAAATCTATTTTTGGGTGAGATGGCCATGTCGTCCTGATGGAAGTTCCTATAGGGTAGCTTCCTAGGGTATATTACAACTACGGCGATATTCCCAGAGAATTTACCTTAAGGTACCAGAATTCTAACTCCTGGAGCGAGTATCCCTCGTGAAAGGGATATCGCGACATATCAGAGGACGTATTCTTGACACGCCACATGGCAATCTGCGCCCCGAACAGAGAATTCGTATCGCAGGGGGCAATTGGCAAGAAACGAATTCGGGAAAGAAAAAGGGGGAGCCGCTCCCAAGGCTCCCTATCTCCCGTTTCGTAAGCGTGCCTGGCGCCAATCCTGGCGCCATCTGTATTCCTTGTAGCGTACACGAGGTGCTACAGATACTATATGTAGGGAGGGGTCCTACAGCCCTTTCTTAGAAAGGCAAGGGCGGGTCCATCAGGACGACATGGCCATCTCACCCAAAAATAGATTTTTCGCTTCGCTCCAAATCCGTTTTTTGGGCTCAAACCATGTCGTCCTGATGGAAGTATACCAGAGCATTACTGTATCTGTGGATTCTCAGAACGTGCCGTACTCCCCGGAGGTAATTTTTCCCGGTCGACTATACCTAAGATATTACTGTTATACATCTTTTCAACTAACTATAAACCATGTTAGAGCTTCCTGCCCCCTACAGGGAAGAGTCCTACTAGACTCTGGAAAAGTCTCGAAGAGTACATATACCTATGTATGAATACCAGGCAAGCTAATATAGTGGTCTCGCCCTATATTAAGTAAAGTATAGTTTGTAAAGAACCACTGCGTCAATATGAAATATCGACCAGTTCTCCGCACAATACTTGTATTGGACAAAGGTTTTATATCCGCATAGGAGGAAAACCAATGCAACATAGCTTGCATAAAGGAACAATTCTATTAGAATTATCCCAGATAAGGTACATAGAATGAATGCTCAATTATACCAATAAATTGACACAGGTGAAGGAGACGCAAGGTTCTCAAGAACCAGTTTATTGACAGGCAATAAATAGACAGGTTAACCACAATTATATGTATATATATACATAAGAAGAGGATAACCCAAAACTTTAAGCATAAGTATGATAGTAAACAGAACTTGTTTGTCTGAAAGAAAAAACATTAAATGCCACTTTTAAGATACCGAGGTATCAAAGTCATAAAAGTCTGTATTACAAATCAATGACATTAGCGTTAGAAACGCTCGGCACACATGTCTGCACTTATGCTAGGTTCACCTTTGGAAATGGAACAGTCTACATGGGCAACACAGTGCCCTCACTTAGTTTGTAGTACAGTATGTAACTACACACTCACCCTGGAATTAATCGTCCCAATTAAAACCACTGTTCCTCGCAGAGTTAAACAGTAGGGTTAACACCGCGACCCACTGCTACCACAGATCTCTTTAGTTCCTCTACTTGCTTCGCATAGTGGCGAAAGAACACTCTGGAAGACTTCCAGCCAGTGTATGAACGGAGATGTTCAAAATCCATACAATTAAAGAAATTTAAGGATGAGGCAACTTTCCTCGGATCGTGACCTGCGGGTGTACTGTCAGGATCCGCTCTGCGAATAAAATATGTGATTTTCACTCTGAGTTGATTCAGAGATAAATTTGAGCCTGATGTTTCTCCCCTGAATAGTTGACCACCCTTGAAGTCTGAAGTTCTATGAAGATAGACCTTTAGGCATTCTACGGGACATAGAGATGCATCTTCTTTCAGAGGGCAGATTCTCCAGGGACCCCACCTGTTGGTGGGTAACTCATTCTTGGCGAGAAACGTAGGATCCGGAAACAGGTTCAGTTCTCCCCAATCCAGGAACTGAACACGACCTGCCTCTCTCGAGAGGGCTACAATCTCACTAACCCTGGCCCCGGACGCGAGTGCAAATAGGAAAATAACTTTTTGTGTCAAATCCTTTAACGCACACTCTTCATTGATCAACAGAGAAGCGAAATGAAGAACTTTGTCTAAAGACCATGAAATGGGCTTTGGAGGTGCTGAAGGTCTGAGCCTAGCGCAGGCTTTCGGGACTTTATTAAAGATCTCGTTACCTAGGTCGACCTGGAAGGCATATAGAATGGGTCTTGTCAAAGCAGACTTACACGCTGAAATCGTGTTAGCTGCCAATCCTTGACCATGGAGGTGGATGAAGAAAGATAAGCAGAAGTCTGTCAAGATCTCCTGCGGATTCTTCGCCTTGACAAAAGGCCACCCATTTTCTCCAAGATGACTCATATTGCCTTCTAGTAGATTTGCACTTATATTCCTCAAGGAAGTCTATACTGGCTTTCGAAATCCCGAAACGCTTTCTCACCGCTAGGGAGAGAAAATCATGAGCTGCAGGGTCCGGGTTTTCTGTAATGAAGCGCAGACAGTTGACTTCTGGACTCGCTGGGTCAGAACTGGATCTGGTAGCGGTACAAACTTCAGCTGCAGTTCCAATGCCAGGGGGAACCACACGCTGTTCGGCCACTTGTGGGCCACTATTGCCGCTACCCCCTTGAAGGATCTCAGTTTGTTGAGGATCCTCAACAGAAGGTTGTGAGGAGGGAACAGATAAATCTTGGACCATCTGTTCCAGTCGAGGGACATCGCGTCCACTGCTTCCGCTAAGGGGTCCTCGTACGGGGACACGTACAGGGGCAACTTCTTGTTGTCTTTCGTCGCAAAGAGGTCTATCTGCAGTTCTGGGACTTGATTCAGAATGAAGGAGAATGATCCTGCGTCTAAGGACCATTCCGACTCTATCGGTGTGAACCTGGATAGAGCGTCCGCCGTCACATTGCGGACTCCTTGAAGGTGAACTGCCGACAGGTACCACTTCTTCTTTTCCGCCAATCGGAAGATGGCCAACATCACCTGGTTGAGAGGTGGTGACCTCGATCCTTGTCGATTCAAGCATCTCACAGCTACCTCGCTGTCCATCACCAACCTTATGTGGATCGAGTGACGCGGGGAGACTTTCTTTAAGGTAAGGAGCACTGCCATAGCTTCTAGAAAGTTTATGTGAAAGGTCTTGAATAGCTTGGACCAAGTCCCCTGGACTTTTTTCCGATGAGAGTGACCTCCCCATCCCTCCTTCGAGGCGTCTGAGTGAATCGTCACTGACGGGGGAGGTGGCTGAAGAAGAACCGACTTCTTTAGATGTCTGGCTTAGAAGAGTACTTAGCCGAAGCGGAACTGGTCTTCTCAGATCTCTTCGCGCGTTTGATGCATAACTTCTCCAAACTCCGGTTGCATCCTTTAGCTGTGCTCTTAGCACTGGGTCTGTCACCGAAGCAAACTGGAGAGAGCCCAGTACCCTCTCCTGCTCGCGTCTTGATATCCTTTCGGAATCTAGAAGTCTCTTGACATAACCCGCTATCTCCTTCCTTTTCTTCGCCGGGATGGAGAAACGGTGTGACAAAAGGTCCCAGTGGATTCCCAGCCACTGGAACTTTTGAGATGGAGAAAGTCGAGACTTTTTTCTGTTGATCTTGAAGCCTAGGTACTCTAGGAACTGGATCACTTGACTGGAAGCTTGCAAGCATTCTGTCTCGGATGCTGCCCACACCAACCAGTCGTCCAGGTAGGCTACTACCTGAATTCCCTTTAGGCGTAATTGTTTGAGAGCTACGCTCGCAAGCTTCGTAAAAATCCTTGGGGCTATGTTTAGCCCGAATGGCATGGCTCCGAAGGCGTATAGTCTTCGTTGTAGCCTGAACCCTAGGTAGGGGGAGAGTCGACGGCTGATTGGAATGTGCCAATAGGCGTCTGACAAGTCTATAGAGACGGAATATGCCCTCTTGGGCAGTAAGGTCCTTATGTGTTGCAGTGTTAGCATTTTGAATTTGCAATTCACTATGAACTTGTTGAGTGGCGACAAGTCCAGAATGACTCTGAGCTTTTCCGAGTCTTTCTTGGGAACACAAAACAGCCTCCCTTAGAAATTGATGGGCTTCACCCTTCGGATCACCTTTTTTCTCCAACAGTTCTTGAACGTACTCCTCCAGAACGGGGGTGGAGTGTTGGAAAAACCGAAGGCACGGGGGTGGAGTGCTGTACCAGCTCCAGCCCAGACCATTCTTGAGTAGGCTGTGGGCCCAGGGATCGAAGGTCCACCGATCCCGAAATTTCAGAAGTCTCCCTCCTACCGGTATCATCTCACTTGGACTGCCGTCCTGAGGTCTTGCCTCCCTGACCACGACCACCCCTGAATCCCCTTCCCCTTGAGGGGCGCCTAGACGAGCCTCTGGCTGCTCCTCTAGGCTTTGCTCGAAAGGAAGTAGACTGCCCTTCGAACGCTGGGGTGAATGCCGTGGACTGTGTCGACACGGCCTGGGGTACCCACTGAAAAGTGGTCGGGGTTTGTGCCACGATCTGGGGCACTGGAGGCAATGGCAATTGCAGTTGCTGTTGCTGTCTAACAGGCTTGGCTGGCCGAGACGGTAGCCTAGTCCTCATAGTCTTCCTCTTTGGTTGAGGACCCTCATCCGGGGAAGACTTTCTTTTGATAGCCAGGCCCCACTTCTGGAGAAGGTTTCTATTCTCCAAGGCGGCCTTATCAACAACTTCTTTGACCAAGTCGGTAGGGAAAAGGTCTTTTCCCCAAATGTTGGAAGAGATTAGTTTCCTTGGCTCGTGCCTCACCGTAGCCGAGGTGAACACGAACTCCCTACAAGCTCTCCTTGCCTTGACGAAGCCATAAAGGTCCTTCGTCACTGTGGCCAGATGAGTCTTGGCCACAACCATGAACATTTCATGGACCTTGGGGTCACTTGCCATCGTCTCGAGAGTAGTCTGAAGAGACATTGAGGCAGCCAGTCTTTCTTTTGTCTCGAACTCTCTTCGCAAAAGAAAGTCAGACAGCTTAGGGAGGTCCTCGCCGAACTGACGTCCGGCAATATCAGCCTCCAACTTCCCAACTGAGAACGTAAGATGGACGTCCTTCCAGTCTTTGTGGTCCATAGGCAGGGCCAGCGACAAGGGTTTACACTCCTCCAGGGAGGGGCAAGGCTTGCCGGCCTCGACTGCTTTTAGTACAGCCGCAAACCCTTTCTGTAAAAAGGGGAAGGCTCTAGCAGGCGAGGACACAAAGGAAGGGAGCTTCTTGCTCAATGCAGCTACCTTTGAGTTAGAGAAGCCCCTCTCTTTCATCGAGGATGAAAGTAGAGCTTGAGCCTTAGCATGGTCCATCACTATGACCTCCTTCGGCTCTGTCTCCTCCTTTGAAGCTGGTTCCTTCCTCAGCCGGACATAACAGTCCGGATATGATGCCTTGCTGGGCCAGAATTCCACCTCCTCCAGGGGAACTGAGCCCAGCTTATCCGAGATGACGATCTTTCCAGTCGTCATCGGCATGTGCTCAGCATACCTCCATGGGTTAGCATCTGAGCACAAGGGAAGGTCTTTCACATTGAGCTTTTTCTGGGGCCCATGTGATTCTGCAAGGCACTGCATCCGCAGTTCCATTGCAGCCGCCTTCTCCTGATTCTCCTTCTGCATTTGTTGGATCATTCCAACAATAGAAGAGAGGGCCTGTCCCAGCTCTACTGGGAGACCGGCCGATGTTGAGGGAATAGGCTCCGGAATCTGAACCGGAGTAGCCGACACCACGTCAACCTCTTCCTCTACAACGTCTGGGGCTTGAACTTCATCCTGGGCTTCTGCCAGGAGGTCTTCCTCCAGACGCTCGTCCACATCAGACATCCTGTCATCTAACTGGATGTCTTGCATCGCGACCGCGACTTCAGCATCCACCTGGATCTGAACTTGGGGGATCTCCTCTTGAGGCTGGGGAATCACTGCATCAGCTATACGCCCTCATCTTCTCACTTGGAAGATAAGGGCCAGAGGTGTTCTTTTGGAAGCCCCTTACCCAGGTACGAAGCTTCTCCCTAGCTATATCCCTTGATTCCGCCGTCCTAGGGGAATCAAAGGCCTCAGTAATCAGGTTAGTGCACACAGTACATACCTGAGGGTCCCAATACCGGAGATCATCCTTGGAGACAGCGCATGCTGCGTGTCTCCTACAAAACTCATGTCCGCAGAGGTTCTTGCTGCGGACGTTGCAGAAAACACTTCCGCACTTCGGAGGGTCCTTCTGTAAAGAAAAGAAATTTCCATGAGTATCAAGTGACCTATGTATCACTGGATATGCATAGTATAGCATAACAATTCAGAAAGGAAAGACACACACTTGTGTTTCCCTCACAACCCATTGTTGCAGCCTTCCAGATAATAAAATCAAATGGTTAATCTCTTCTAGAGTAACCAATGCAAAGTTTCCAGAGGAAACAGGTGGAGCTCACACCTAAGCAATGATTTTAAAATCCTGGATAATAGACAGGAAAGAACTCTTTCCTATCTGTAGGGCAACAGCAAAGGACTGTGCAAGAAAACACAAAAGTGTTAGAACACACAGTGCTGTACCAAAACCCATACTATAGCTTTCTTCTTACTGTATATGTTATACTGAAGAATATTAGTACAGTATAGGAGGATACGTGCCGGCCGGCACACACCATAACTAGCTTTAAAGTATACTACTTAACAGCTATAAGGCGGCAGAACTCTGGTTCAAATGCATGTGCCGGCCGGCAGCAATTGCCGGCCGGCAACAGCCAATGTCGGCCGGCAATGGCTGCCGGCCGGCAACTACACAAGGTAGTACCCAGCTGCCGGCCACACTCTTGGTGACCGGCAGACAAGGGCTGACATTAGCCGGCCGGCAAAGGTACAGGACCGATGCCAGCCGGCAGCAAAAGAACCAGAGGACTACACCCGCCCGGCTGCCGGCCTCATAGGCCGGCAGCCGGGTCGGGTACAGCACTAGAAGAAAAATAGGATGGATGCCGGGATAAGAGTGTACACTACCTCCAAGCCCGGCAATCCGAAAGAGTGCATATAAGGAAGGGGAGAATCTAATTCAGGCTTCCTGACCAATGCCGTCTGGCTCTACAGGCAGGCATGGATGAGGGACCAAGGGAGGTCCGGGCAGCACTCAAAATATAAGACCCTTGCCGGCCGGCAGCTCTGCCGGCCGGCAGGGGGCTGAGTCAATTCCACATCCTAACCTATTCTAGGTCCAGATGTAGAACGACGTACAGTACTGTAATGGCTAGGCCATTACGGAGATAGAGGGGGAAGGGACAAAAGAGGGTCCTACCAACCTTGCTTTAGTGACGGATCACCCGCAGCCAAGAAACTCATCTTAGCCTAAGGGAGATCCAAGGGGGGAGGCCAGCAATACTTGCCAGTTCCCAGAGCACCAAAGCAAGGAAGGTGTTGCTACTCCCAGGGAAAGAAACTTATCCTCCCCCGAGAACAGCAACAAGGACTAGTCTGGTAGATCACAAAAGAAGGAATCATATCCACAGAAACCTTCAGTAGTGACCTAAGGAGGCTAAGCCACCTTTGTCTGTGTCAGGCCAGCGAGGGAGACTCTACCCCAAGCCAGACAAACACAGACTCAGACTAAAAAACTCTGTTGTTCTGTCCCTCTTTGAACCAGACTTACTGGAACAGGAAGGTACAGTAACACCCCAGTATAGTTTTATCGAAAATTAATTCAGAAAAAACCACTTAGGGATAAGCCCAAGGCTTAAACAGAGGGAAAGGGATTGCATACCTTCTCCGAAGAAAAGAAAGCAACCGGGGAGTATGAGAAAGTATACTAAGGCTCCATAAGCAACTTAGCCTAGGCACCAAGAGAATCGATTACCTAAATCACCGAAACTCACTCGTATACTATCTTGGAAATATTCCACACAATCTTAAATGTATAAAACATAGCCTAAAGCTTCAATAAAATTTTAATACACTCGGAAAACCCAAATTCATGCATGAAGTACTAGGACCAAACGACTAGGCTACATGGCCTAGCGTAGGCCAGAATGGTGAATACTTCGCCAAAATAATACTAAGCACGAAAGGAAATCCTATGTAATGCTAAATAGCTAAAATTTATTAAAGCAAAACAACCGGGAATGTCGTTCTGACTAACTAAACTTATACCTAGCGAGCGACAGCGTCCATGACGCCTCCGGTAGGCTACGGCTCTTGTAACAAAGATTAATCCTATTAATCACTCAAAAATTTACCAAGAGCCTACATTTATACATAAAAGACATGGTACTCAACTTATCAGAGGCCGACGAAGACGGAGAAGCCATGAAAAGCAGAATAAATCCAAGATTTGCGAGAAACACAGGAAAAAAACACCGAGTTGTTAAGCTACGCAAAAAGGAATACAGATGGTGCCAGGATTGGCGCCAGGCACGCTTACGAAACGGGAGATAGGGAGCCTTGGGAGCGGCTCCCCCTTTTTCTTTCCCGAATTCGTTTCTTGCCAATTGCCCCCTGCGATACGAATTCTCTGTTCGGGGCGCAGATTGCCATGTGGCGTGTCAAGAATACGTCCTCTGATATGTCGCGATATCCCTTTCATGAGGGATACTCGCTCCAGGAGTTAGAATTCTGGTACCTTAAGGTAAATTCTCTGGGAATATCGCCGTAGTTGTAATATACCCTAGGAAGCTACCCTATAGGACCTTCCATCTGGACGACATGGCTTGAGCCCAAAAATAACGATGTATAAGTTCACGTTTACCCCAAACAGATTCAGAAAATTTTAGTTTATGTCTGCCCCAGTACGATTTTACGTGATTATGAACGACTGTGTATGGATAAATGAAGCAAAAAGATTAGTTGCCAGTTTTGTCATGTTAGTTGAGATTACAAAGATAAATGAAGCAAAAAGATTAGTTGCCAGTTTTGTCATGTTAGTTGAGATTACAAGGATAAATGAAGCAAAAAGATTAGTTGCCAGTTTTGTCATGTTAGATGAGATTACAAGGATAAATGAAGCAAAAAGATTAGTTGCCAGTATTTTCATGTTAGTTGAGATTACAATGATAAATGAAGCAAAAAGATTAGTTGCCAGTTTTGTCATGTTAGTTGAGATTACAATGATAAATGAAGCAAAAAGATTAGTTGCCAGTTTTGTCATGTTAGTTGAGATTACAAGGATAAATGAAGCAAAAAGATTAGTTGCCAGTTTTGTCATGTTAGATGAGATTACAAGGATAAATGAATCAAAAAGATTAGTTGCCAGTTTTGTTATGTTAGTTAAGATTACAAGGATAAATGAAGCAAAAAGATTAGTTGCCAGTTTTGTCATGTTAGTTGAGATTACAAGGATAAATGAAGAAAAAAGATTAGTTGCCAGTTTTTTCATGTTAGTTGAGGTTACAAGGATAAATGAATCAAAAAGATTAGTTGCCAGTTTTGTCATGTTAGTTAAGATTACAAGGATAAATGAAGCAAAAAGATTAGTTGCCAGTTTTGTCATGTTAGTTGAGATTACAAGGATAAATGAAGCAAAAAGATTAGTTTCCAGTTTTTTCATGTTAGTTAAGATTACAAAGATAAATGAAGCAAAAAGATTAGTTGCCAGTTTTGTCATGTTAGTTGAGATTACAAGGATAAATGAATCAAAAAGATTAGTGGCCAGTTTTTTCATGTTAGTTGAGGTTACAAGGATAAATGAAGCAAAAAGATTAGTTGCCAGTTTTGTCATGTTAGTTGAGATTACAAGGATAAATGAAGCAAAAAGATTAGTGGCCAGTTTTGTCATGTTAGTTGAGATTACAAGGATAAATGAAGCAAAAAGATTAGTGGCCAGTTTTGTCATGTTAGTTGAGATTACAAGGATAAATAAAGCAAAAAGATTAGTTGCCAGTTTTGTCATGTTAGTTGAGATTACAAGGATAAATGAAGAAAAAAGATTAGTTGCCAGTTTTGTCATGTTAGTTAAGATTACAAGGATAAATGAAGCAAAAAGATTAGTTGCCAGTTTTTTCATGTTAGTTAAGATTAAAAGGATAAATGAAGCAAAAAGATTAGTTGCCAGTTTTGTCATGTTAGTTGAGATTACAAGGATAAATGAAGCAAAAGGATTAGTTGCCAGTTTTGTCATGTTAGTTGAGATTACAAGGATAAATGAAGCAAAAAGATTAGTTGCCAGTTTTGTCATGTTAGTTGAGATTACAAGGATAAATGAAGCAAAAAGATTAGTGGCCAGCTTTGTCCTGTTAGTTGATATTACAAGGATAAATGAAGCAAAAAGATTAGTGGCCAGTTTTGTCATGTTAGTTGAGATTACATGGATAAATGAATCAAAAAGATTAGTTGCCAGTTTTGTCATGTTAGTTGAGATTACAAGGATAAATGAAGCAAAAAGATTAGTTGCCAGTTTTGTCATATTAGTTGATTACAAGGATAAATGAAGCAAAAAGATTAGTTTTCAGTTTTGTCATGTTAGTTGAGATTACAAGGATAAATGAAGCAAAAAGATTAGTTTGCCAGTTTTGTCATGTTAGTTGAGATTACAAGGATAAATGAAGCAAAAAGATTAGTTGCCTGTTTTGTCATGTTAGTCGAGATTACAAGGATGAATGAAGCAAAAAGATTAGTTGCAAGTTTTGTCATGTTAGTTGAGATTACAAGGATAAATGAAGAAAAAGGATTAGTAAATATTACCAACTCTTCTTCTTACCTGTTATGAAGGAGAAGATGCTGCTGAACAGGATGTTGAGGATGACGCCAAGAAATCCGGTGTAGCAGTAACTAATATTATAAATGTCTGACACTATTTTCCTGCGAATGAAGAGAAAAGAGAAATTGCAATGAAGACAAAAATCAAAGTAATCCATAAAATACAAAGTATTGGAATCCTTTCCTTCAATTCAAAATCCTATTCAAAAAGCAATCCTCATCTGACAGCTCATGATCATTGTTCATTGTTTCAATGCCGTTAAGAGTAGAAGAGACTCTTTAGCTATGGTAAGCAGCTCTTCTAGGAGATGGACACTCCAAAATCAAACCATTTCCCTCTAGTTTTGGGTAATGTCATAGACTCTGTACCATGGTCTTCCACTGTCTTCGGTTGCTGGAGGGTACACTCGGGTACACTATCTTATCTAATTTCTCTTTCTCTTGTTTTGTTGGAGTTTTTATAGCTTATATAGGAAATATTCCTTTTAATGTTGTTACTGTTCTTGAAATATTTTATTCTTCATTGTGCCCTTTCTTCACTGGGCTATATCATAGGCAACACTAAAAAATTTTAGATTTGTCTACTTTTCATAATTTGATTTGTAGATATTGGATTAAAAGTTAAATAGAGACTCCTAATAAAATCAATATTCTTCACTAAACCAATATTCTTCAAGTCTTCATTTTCAAGTAATCTTTGGGGAAGTAATATTCATCAAGATTTGTACTATTATTGCCCTTTGATGTGGCACAGGCAAATGGATATCAGTTTTTTTTTTTACATAATTACAAATGTTCCAAGACATTCAAATGATTATATAGTACACATTTTTTATCATCTGAGCTGGATTAATGTTCCTCTCTCCTCCCATTCAATTTTGAAAATAATCTATAATTCATATCCACTTTCGAAATTCAAGGTGGTCAGTAAGAAAAGGAGGTTGGCGTGCCCCGGGAAATCGAATATGTTATTTACTTTAAGGTTTTTAAGAATTAAAACGAGGACAGCTGATAAGATTATCTGATTCAGAGAATCAAAGTATTCTACACCGGTGATTAATTGGCTGTTATGTTGATCAAGAATGTTGAAAACACATGTCTACGACTTTATAGTCGGAAGAATAGAATATATTGGCAAATACGATACGATAGTCTCTAAAAATGATAGAAAACTAGACTTTTCGGTTTATGCTTTTGTGAATGTATATGTGTCATTTGACAGAGAGAGAGAGAGAGAGAGAGAGAGAGAGAGAGAGAGAGAGAGAGAGAGAGAGAGAGAGAGAGCCTTGAAATATACTTAGTTTATGCATCTCCCGCCGGTAGACATCACCTTGCTTCAATGACTACGTGTTAGACCCATAAATATTTCTAACGATCGGTCCCGCATATTGGACAAAATATTTGAAGAGGAGAGGCAACACAGAAAAGCACTTTGTTTCATCGAGAAATAAGCATAAAGATTTTTTCTTTACTTCTTTAGAACAATAAAAAAAAAAAGCTTTGAATACGAATAACGAGAACCCAAGAAAGAACAGGGGAAGAGAAAGGGTCTGGGTTCCATCTGCTGCTCTAATATACTCACTCCTGTTCCAGCTCTGGAAACGTTGCGGTATTGAAATCGGTGATTGCATCGTCCCCTGTGATTGAGTTGATCGAAATCCCGGCGGCAGTGAGATTTCCAAAGGAACTCACGGTCGTATTCGTGAGGTGAAGGAGATTCTCGGGACATCCATCGACAGAAAGAGGCAATCTCTCCGGCGACCCGAAACCTTTGATGAACTTTCCTATCACCAGCCATAAGTTGAACGCAAGACTGACCAGGAAACCAATACATGCTCCCTGATAAAAAGGCAGGACAGCGTGAGGTCTTGTTTATGTAACATGGGGGGAAAAACACTTTTTGCACAGAATAAACAAGTCATGGACTTATTGACCGTTATTCCATGAATTGATATAGTATGCAATTCCAAAAAATCAATCATAATATGCATCTGCGCATGGCCAGATAAACCCTTTGACAAGAGGCGTATGGGTTTATAGATTGAATTGGGTTTATGGAATGGATTGTAATTATGGAATGGATTGTATTTATGGAATGGATTTTTTTTATGAAATGAATCGAATATTTGGAAGGGATTGCATTCATCGAATGGATTGAATTTTTGGATTGAATAAGATTTGAGTTTTTACCGTAAGACCCAACACTGGGATCTGTGAAACTAGTTTGGAACCCGCAGTTGCACTTTGCATAGATCTAAAAGTTGATAATTGGACAGAAGTATTGAAGAAAGGTTAGGGGAACTGAGGTATGGCAAAAGGTTAAAAAGTGAGTGCAGCTAAGGGGTCGAAATGACATTGCGAAGACCTTTAAGTTTTACCTACAGTACACCCCCAAAGAGATGTACTAACGGCACAACCTCCTCTGCCATTTGACGTATAAAATGAATTAGAGATACAGCATATCAAACAATTAAGGTCCATAGAAATTTATGTATTTGTGCGACAGGAATACCATGCAAAGCAAAGTTTCTGTTACAACGATGTCCAAACTTACGGCTGATTACGTGCATTGGACATTTTGCTTGACCGTGACCTTTACTTTCCAAAATCTAATAATTTGCAGCTTTTTACATAAGTTAATCCCTGCAAGTTACATTACGATTAAAATTGTGGCCAGGAAGCTGTTCGCAAAAACACACACACATACACACACACACACACACGCACATATATATATATACATATATATATATATATATATATATATATATATATATATATATATATATATATATATATATATATATATATATATATATATATATATATCTGCATTCGAGATCTTTTTATTCATCAGGATATCAATCGAATATAAGTTAACTAACTTTCTTAAAAACAAAGATAATTTTAAACCTGGATGTTGTAGGCATGATTATTTCTTCCACGTACCCTCTGTTGTAAGAATTCTTAGACTTGGATCCGTTTCCCACTCACATATCCAGAAAGCGAAATTTTACACTACACTTTGTCCCTTATTTCAATTCTGAAATTACTGATTAATCCCTTATTTTTTCAAATAATTATTTTATAATTTATGAGTCGTTTCTATTGAAATATCTTTCTCTTCATTGGTTTTCTCTAATGGATGATTGAATAACTTGCTTTTTATAGATATGCAATGTATAGAACTGAATCGATATATTTCCAAGAACTATATTCGAAATTTTTCATATCAAGAGCAAGCAATTTTAAAAATTCTCCAATGTTATGAGCGTTTTAAAAGAATAGTTGAAGTTATTTGGAACTCAAGAATGGCATTACCGATTTTCTCTGAAGGGAGAAGGTCAAAATTTCCTTTTTACACGTCTCTCTCTCTCTCTCTCTCTCTCTCTCTCTCTCTCTCTCTCTCTCTCTGCACTACTATAGTTGTTCTGTAAAACAAAAGAATTAGATAAGAAAAAGAAAACTAGATTAATTTCACCGATTCTTTACTGACCTTCTTGTTTACCCAGGGAGCCCAGATTCCAGTGATGAAGACACCAACCAAGGTCCCTGAAAAAGTGCTGCTGATGCTCACTGAAACTTGGAATATGTCACCAAGTTTACCAGCGACTAGTCCTATCCCTATGCCTATCAGACCGGTTGAAGCAGCTGGAAAGAAAATAAAGCAATTTCGGAATAAGAAATCTATAAAAAAAAATTTGTACCAGTCTGCCTATGTGAAAGCAAATTATGTTGTACGACTTATTTGCCTACACATTTATTTTTTTCTTATTTAATAAAGATTTACATGCACGAAAATCTTTCTTGTATCAGAAATAAGTATAAATGATATTTTGAATATAGAGGGAGACCAATAATTTAATTTCATCGTGAAACACTATAGGTAATTTACATTAAGCATGAAATTGAGAAAATGTTTTAATGGAATAATCAACCAAGAAATTTTCTTCAAGTTTTAATGATGTGATCCCTCTACTATTAACTGAGATTTCCTTAAGCTATTTTATGATTTAACTGAAAGCATTCATGGTCCCAATTAAGCCTCTTTTACCCTTATCTTCAATTTTACTTTTATGAGCAGAAAGCTTCAAAGTTCTTCAAACAAGTAAATACTCTATGCATAAACAAGAGAGGCAATGTAATTGCTTACGTAGTCACATATGATAAGGTCCACAAAAAACGTATTTTGAACTTACAGATAAGCTTGATGATTTTTGTAGCCTTTGCATCAGAAATATTCTTAAACGCCGGAAGATCGCTCAGGAGATCTTCCCACATGATGCATGCTACCGAGTTTCCGGTTGAAGAAAGAGAACTGCAGTGGACAAAATTTCATAAGTTTTAGCAACTTCTTGTATACAAGAAAATGTAGTATGATATGGTTATAATAGTTTTGATTGCAATATTGGCCCTTTTTAGTCTAAGATCTAAATTTTGTAACGTTAATGCCAGAAATACAGGATATTTGGTCCCCTCAAAAATCTCTTTGAAAAAAAAAAAAAGCTTAAAACCACTTCTAGTTTGTTGTTCAGTACAAATTTTAATGTCCCATCCTCTAGCCCCTTACTCCCAGTGCTGATTTAACAGACTAACAGACCACTTATTCTTCATTCTATTACATACAATTTCTCTAGTTTATAAATTGGACTATGCTCTAGTATCTCAAGACCTTTATGGCATAGTCTATTATGAGGAAAATGTGACTTAAAAGACATTATTTAGGTTATACATGAGAGGATTATCAGGCCTATAACTATGCTATGTGGACACGGCAGTTATTCATACGCTATAGTATATATATTCGTGAAGAAGCTGGCGATAACAACTATCGTTGTCAGATTAATATCTTTTCCCCAACGCCCTTACACAATTAGGGAATGCTAAATGTTGGTATATTACACCAAAGGTAGCTTAGTCACGAGATGCAGTTCAGTGATATTTAAAACAATGTCAATGTTGTTTTTTTTATTACATTTTAGACTTAAGATTTTAAAGTTGACTATGAACCAGCAGTGAGCCCTTCCACCTAGGCAAAATATCAGTTTCTTAAGACAACTTCAGATGAAGTCGTCCATTTCCCGTCCTGGCTATGAGTATATGGTGACATATGTGAATAGTAAATTAGTTTCCAAAATGATAGTTGATACTGGTATTGTTTCATAAAGTTCTAAAGTGATAGATGATTAAGTTCCATAATGATATGTTTCAGCATGTTGATAAATTTCGCCTCAAAATTCCCGTCCTGGCTATGAGTATATGGTGACATATGTGAATAGTAAGTTAGTTTCCAAAATGATAGTTGATACTGGTATTGTTTCATAAAGTTCTAAAGCGATAGATGATTAAGTTCCATAATTATGTGTTTCAGCATGTTGATAAATTTCTCCTCAAAATTCCCGTCCTGGCTATGAGTATATGGTGACATATGTGAATAGTAAGTTAGTTTCCAAAATGATAGTTGATACTGGTATTGTTTCATAAAGTTCTAAAGCGATAGATGATTAAGTTCCATAATGATATGTTTCAGCATGTTGATAAATTTCGCCTCATAATTCCCGTCCTGGCTATGAGTATATGGTGATATATGTGAATAGTAAGTTAGTTTCCAAAATGATAGTTGATACTGGTATTATTTCATAAAGTTCTAAAGTGATAGATGATTAAGTTCCATAATGATATGTTTCAGCATGTTGATAAATTTCGCCTCAAAATGTTATCGAAGCTGACTTTTACCTGAGCACACCACCATACACTGCGGCAACGAAGATCCCCGCCATGCCTGTCAGATGGGATAGCTTGTCCAGCACCAGATAGGGTAAAATTTGATCTGGCTTCTCAATCCTTCCAGAAGAGAGAGGGTCGCAATCCTTATAGGTAGCATATGCTACAATGCCAGAGAAATAGAATGTGAGCCATAAGGCGTAGAGACCTATGATGAAGAAAATACACAACCTGCAAGATCAAGAGAGGATGAGAATGAATATATAGTATTGTATTTATAACTAATCTCAACTTACACATAACTTGAGAACTTTTACTCTTGATTCAATGAGTCACGTGTTTTTTAAGAAAAATCAAATATACCTATATTTAGTTTCAGATTATTTCATAAGGGTGGAGTTGGTTATTTATTGAAAAAATCACAAAATAATGATAAAAATACCAAGTGTAATACTCATTCAAATGATACCCTTATACACTAGACGTAGCTCAATAATCTCTAATCTTTCCATTTGATATAACCTTAACCTTTTATACCAAAGAAAATACATTTACAGTAAATTGTATTAATAAAATGAAATTACATATGGTATATACTATCCGGAAAATAGACCTTTGAACATTCATAACTTCAAAGTCTATGGATCACATAAACTAGATAACAACTATCTTTCTAAGTGTGAATTAAGTTTATACCAGAATACTATAAATCATTGTAACAAGTTTTCGGCCTTGCATGAGGCTTGTCTTGAGTGACACAGGCCATAGGCTAACAATCATTCCTTCATCCTCATCTATTGGTAAAGTACATTTTTGCGTTCTTATCTGTGTACTGATTCGTCTCTTATAAGCTAATGTGCCTGCCGAATAACTCATTGCTCCAGTTTCTGAAAAGTTATCACAATTACAACAGTCATTACAATACAATGCATCTTATCTGTGCATTGATTCGTCTCTTATAAGCTAATGTGCCTGCCGAATAGCTCATTGCTCCAGTTTCTGAAAAGTTATCACAATTACAACAGTCATTACAATACAATGCATTATGTACCTCTTGCATAGAGTCAGGTTGGATACGGAGGCAAATCTCTGATAGCAAGCCTGATTGAGGCCGACCCAGGCCAGCATCGAAAAGAATCCTTGGATCTGTACTGACCAGAACGTGTGACGGACCATAGGATTGGGATCGAAACTGAAAAGTATAAAATATTTCGTTATCAATAAGTTTGTTAATATTTCCTAATTAGTATTGTCATTTATATCTAAATCTACATTCCCTTTTAGGTGAATAAGGTTTCGGCTTTATTATTAAAAACGAAGGTATGTGCATACTATGGATCTAAAAAATAAAGCGAAGTTCACCTTTTTCATAATAATGTTAAGTTTCTCACGCATATTTTGTGTAAGAGTGAATAAACAGCTTATTGAGTATAGTAATGGCCAGAGGGTTTGTCTTATTCTTTTTTTTTTATTATTATTCGCCTTAAAATCTTAGACAAGATAGTTTTATTCAGTCCCATTTTTTGTGGAAGTTCTCAGGTCAGCAGTAACGGGCTAATATACTTAGTTTTTAAATTTCGTACTTTATTTGGCTGCCTCTCATTTATTTATTCAATTTATTATCTCTCTCTCTCTCTCTCTCTCTCTCTCTCTCTCTCTCTCTCTCTCTCTCTCTCTCTCTCTCTCTCTCTCTCTCAGCGAAGTGATTAGGTTTACTATGAAATTGCTAACTGAATGTTCCCTTTCTTATGCCTTATAATACTTTAAATTCTGATCTGAGGTACAAGTAAAATGCTGCTTTTACAGCTCCTTTCTAAACAATAATTATAAAGTCCGGAATAAAACAAACCATCTGAAACCTAATGATAAGTAGATTATTAATAGATGTGAAACATATCTCTTACTTATGTAAGCCCATGAAATTCTTCAATGAAAATTCTCTTTTATTTCTCTTGGTTCTTTAACATCTCACAATCACATTCATACATATCCATCTGACACTAAGTCAAATGGTGCCTTTTCCAGTATATTCATATTCATACAGTTAACCTTAAAGTCATTCAACTAGAGGGTTTTCATTTTCATATAAAAAAATCAGACATTAAAATAGCTTTTACCTAATATAGTTGAAAGACCCATAATGCAAAAAATACTAAAATCTTTAAACATGTAATATCAATGTTTATAAAAGAGAGCCAATGAGAAAAAAAGAGCATGGAGAAGGAAAAAATGTTTGATGGAAAGCTATTTTCATTGGATTTAATTACAAAGTGGAAGGTGAGGGAGTAAATACACTTCAAAATAGAAATGGAAATAGACAGTAGCTGTTTTTTATCATCTAGTAAATACCAAGGATAAAAGAGCAGCTGAGCTAAAGGGTGCAAGATATGAAAGGGTTAAAGTAAGGTTTAGAATACATATGGCAACGATTATTGAAGATATAAGAAAGGCAGCTGAAAGGTTGAAGAGAGGATAAGCTACAAGGGTTAATAGATTTACAAGCAAGATACAGCAGCACATTGGTGATAGTGTGGATTGGCTGACTAGAGTTTGTAAGGTATATCTGGATGAAAGAAAGGTCTCATATGAATGGGTGAGGCATATTTGTTCCATTTAATAAAGGTAGATTTTATAGAGGTGACTATGATAATTTTAGGGGCATGATGTTACTTAGTATACCTGGAAAGATGTATAGTAGGATTTTAATTACGAATGTGAGACAGATAACTAAAGGACTGATAGGGGATGAACAGTTAGGGTTCAGACACCAAAGAGGGTGTTTATATAAAGCTTTTGCCCTGAAACAAATATGTAAGAAGTTTGAAAATAAAAGAAAAAAAAATTTGGTTTAAGGTGAACTTAGATGAAACTTGAAATGGATTTGATAGAGGTAATGAGGAGAGTATTCAGAATATATGGTATAAATAGTGGCTTTTCGAGAGCTAATAAAAGTTTTATTACGAACGTGAATTATAAGTTAATATAATTATGTAAACAAGAAAGTGCGCACGAAAATAATGACGTTAAATGTTTCTAAGGCTGTTCAATATTTTTATGGAAGGGGTAATGGTACACAAAACAGAAGGTGTTGGTTCAAAGTTATGGTATAAGAAAATTGGATGTGAATGTGTTGGGGAATGGTGGAGCTCTGTAAATGATATTGTGCAGAAACTAGCAAAGGAGCTTAATAGAATTGCAATTGAAGAAACCTGGGAGTAAATGTAAGAATAATATAAAGGAGGTGAATGATGGTAATAATAAATGTTAGCACTGATAGTGGAAGACTACAAGTAACTGATTCATAAAAGTATAAATGTGTAAATATACTAGATGGTGATAAGGTGACAGAAAAATCAAAGAAGCAAGAACGGTAGAAGGATGAATGCAAATGATTCGCAAAATAAATAAATTATCTTTGAAAGCCAAGGTGACTGTGAAATGTTAATGTTGAATGCACATGAGAAATACACGTTGAATCAGATTAGTTCAACTATTAGTAGAGTATTTGATGATGCAAAATCATTGATGGAGTTATGAAGAGGTCTAGCAAACATCTCATTGTAGATGAATTGGAAAATGGATAAAAGTGCAAAAGGATGTATCGGAATATTTTCAGGTATTTCATTCATGTAGGAAAAATGGATGACAATATATTAGAGAAAAGAGTGTATGATTTAGAAGTGCAAGGTGTGGCCAATAAAGAATAGTAAAGAGAATGTGAAAAACTTGAAATGGAAGTCTCGAGGAGTAAAAAAATATACATTATACTGTATCTAACTGAGGCCCTTTGCGTCAATAGGCGTAGGAAGAGATGATAATGGTTATATATATATATATATATATATATATATATATATATATATATATATATAGATAGATAGATAGATAGATAGATAGATAGATAGATAGATAGATAGATAGATAGATAGACAGACAGATAGATAGATAGGTAGATAGATATATTGTATATTTTCTTACACCTTAAGACCATTCCTTTCAATATATATATATATATATATATATATATATATATATATATATATATATATATATATATACATGTGCGTGTGTGTGTGTATGTGCATGTATATATATTTTTCCATTACTTGAAAAACTCCAGCCTGCCTCCTTCATTTGCCAAGGAGAAAACATTGCCGACGCCTCCTAGGTCTATGCAGCAGATGATCACAACAACCAACACTCCTATTAACATAACGATCGTCTGCACGACATCGGTGTACACGACGGCTTTGACGCCTCCCTGCAAATTATACAATAAGACGTAATTCCACCGAGATATTAAAAGTTCAGTGTGTGTCCATTATATTTTATTTAAAATTCAAAGAAGAAGTAATACTTGACATTTTCTTATCAATTTCAATTCAATCATTATACAATTGAATTCAACAGATATATGAACAGCTGAGCTAAAGGTAGCAGCTTGCCCAGGTCACCAGCCACCCGTCAAGATACTACCGCTAAAGAGTTACGGAGTCCTTTGACTGGCCAGAGAAACTAAATTGGATTCTTCTTGCAGGTTACGGTTCACTTTCCCTTTGCCTACACATACACCAAATAGTCTGGCCTATTCTTTACATATTTTCCTCTGTCCTCACACAATCTTCAACACTATGATTAACAAACAATTCTTCTTCACCCAAGGCGTTAACTACTACACTGTAATTTTTCAGTAGCTACTTTCCTCTTGGTAAGAGTAGAAGAGATTCTTAGCTATTTTAAGCAGCTCTTCTAGGAGGACACTCCAAAATCCAACCCTTGTTCTCTAGTCTTGGGTGGTGTCATAGCCTCTGTACCATGGTCTTCCACTGTCTTAGGTTGAGTTCTCTTGCTTCAGGGTACACTCGGTCACACTATTCTATCTTATTTCTCTTCCTCTTGTTTTGTTAAAACTTTTATAATTTACTTAGCCAATATTTATTCTAAAGTTGTTACAGTCTTAAGATATTTTATTTTTCCTTTTTTTCCCTTCCTCACTGGAATATTTTCCCTGTTGGAGCCCATGGGCTTTTAGCATCCTCCTTTTCCAACTAGGGTTGTAGCTTGGCAAGTAATAATAATAACAATAAAAAAACACCTGATCATATGGGGTAGCATGGCGGCCACGAAGATCTGTGGCTTTTTCTCCAAATCTTCTTTTTTTATCCATATTTCACATTCAAACGATTTATAAGTAAGATTCGAGTAGATTGTGCCATAGAGTCTTGCATTTATGTAAGCATAGCATTTGCAATTAATATTTATTAGCATATTTGGTAAGTACAATAGTTTGACATTATTTTGTGCATCGTTGTGAAATGGTTTTGAGTTTTTATCCGTCCGAATATTATGAGAAAACTAAGGTTTCTACTTACAATTCCAGCACTAATCTTCTGAAAGACATTGTGATTTCATTGCAACAGGTAGGTACCAAAATACTAAGGCAGTTACTTTTTTATATGATTCATTCGGAAACATCATTATTATTTCTTTCCTCTCATCTAATTCACATCTTTAGGGAACCTTTTCTTTTTTTAGTTACTGAATTTGAGCAACATTGGCTGGAGCTGGAACGGAGAGGCTATTTGCACTAAGTAAACATTGAAAGAGACTGGATAGCAAGATAAAGAAAAGGGAGCGGGAGAGGAGGTAAAGTAACAACCAAAAGAGTGGACGCAGCTAAAGGGCCGAAGGTAATAGATCCTGTGGAACCCGTTCTATAGGGTTGTAGGGGCCGATGTGGTAACGTCCCTGATTGGTGAAAGACAGACTGGGGTTCGAGTCCTGCTCAAACTCGTTGGTGTTGGTCGCTGCAACCTCACCATCCTTATCAGCTAAGGATGGTGGTTTGGGGGAGCCTATAGTTCTATCTGCAGAGTCATCAGCAGCCATTGCCTTACCCTCCTTGGTCGTAGCTTGGGTGGAGAGGGGACTTAGGCGCTGATCATATGTACTGTCTCTAGGGCATTATCCTGTTTGATAGAGCAATGTCACTGTCCCTTGCATCTGCCATTCATGAGCGGCATTTAAACTTTTATAGTCGTAAGGGCGCACTGACAACCTTACCAAACCCCCCCTACCCGCCCCCCCCCACCCCCCCCCCCCCACCCCCCACCCACAGAAACAATTTTGCATGTCATTTCTTCAAGTTATCCATTTTCAAATAATTACATCTTCCCTTCTCATTATTTGTTAGTCATAGTACTTATACAACACCTGATCAATCTCCCTGTTTGTCAATACTCGGATTTCTAGCTTGTAATGGAATTTTTGGTATATATATATATATATGTGTGTATATATATATATATATATATATATGTGTGTATATGTGTATATATATATATATATATATATATATATATATATATATATATATATATATATATATATATATATACATACATACATATATATATATATATATATATATATATATATATATATATATATATATATATATATATATATTGGCATTTGGTCATGGAACTTTCCTTTTTATCAACCACCTACGCAAGTTATGTTCAGGATGTTCTTAAGCTATTAACTCAGAATTTGTCACTTTTCTATCTCTACAGAATGTTCATATCCATCTAGTTATTTCAATTTGATAATAGAAAAGCCTTCGTTTAACATCTTCCATAGATAGTGAACTTTTGTTTTCGTTCTATATAAGAAATTTGCCTGACGAAACAGAGAACCCTAAGATCTATATTATTATTATCATTAATTGCTAATCTATAACCCTAGTTGGAAAAGCAGGATGCTATAAGCCCAGGGGCCCCAACAGGGAAAATAGATCAGTGAGGAAAGGAAACAAGGATAAATAAAATATTTTAAGAACAATAACATTAAAATAAATATTTGCTCTATAAACTATAAAAACCTTAACAAAACAAGAGGAAGAGAAATTAGACAGAATAGTGTGCCCGAATGTACCCCCAAGCAAGAGAGCTATAACCCAAGACAGTGGAAGACCATGGTACAGAGGCTATGGCACAATCCAAGACCAGAGAACAATGGTTTGATTTTGGAGTGTCCTTCTCCTAGAAGCGCTGCTTACCATAGCTAAAGAGTCTCTTCTACCCTTACCAATAGGAAAGTAGCCACTGAACAATTACAGTTTTTAACCCTTTGGGTGAAGAAGAATTGTTTGGTAATCTCAGTGTTGTCAGGTGAATGAGGATAGAGGAGAATCTGTAAAGAATAGGCCAGACTATTCGGTGTCTGCGTAGGCAAAGGGAAAGAGCCGTAACTAGAGAGGAGGATCCAATGTAGTACTATCTGGCCAGTCAAAGGTCCCCATAACTCTCTAGCAGTAGTATTTCAACGGGTGGCTGGTGCCCTGGCCAACCTACTACCTATTAAAAGAACTAAGCACCAAGAGCCCTTGTGCCTAAAGTCCTTTCACTAAAACAATAATAATTTTGATAGTTGTAATAGTGATAGTAATATTAATTATGATAATCATAATAATTTTCATAAGACTCGATCATTTCAATAATATAAATCAATTGATGGATTTTATCAACCTTTCCACAAACTTACAATCGTAATGTAAAAAGTGCAGACGACGCCCATGACGGTTATGGACGCCCACGTCGGGATGCTCGTTACGGTTGCAAGTGTGAGCGAGGGCGCGTAGAGACACATGCCCATGTATATGAAACTGCAGATCAGCGACACGGTTGTGGCCAGTTTTCGTAACGTATTTGACCCAAATCTCATCAGTATATACTGTCAAGAGAAAGAGTACTTCTTACCATACTTTCAAGGACTTTTCCTCTTTCAGGAGACAGGAGTCTTCTGTGAAAGAGAAAAATCTTCATTTCATGGCAAATTTCATCCTCTAATTCACAAAGTAACAATTGCAAAGTTAAACTATTTTAATAGATTTTCTCATGAAAACACAGAAACATAATCAGGGGTCATGCTAAGGCAGCTATTATCACTTCACCCTCTATTCGCATCCTTGACCTTACCTTTCTTCCAAAATGTTATCTTTGCTTAACCGGCCCACCTACCTCATGAAACCTGGCTGGCAGACCTTAAGCAGGGCTGAAACTCTCCTTTCCTTAAGTCTTTCCTTTTGCCAACATGATATTATTCTTAACCTATACATATGAAAACACAAAAACATAATCAGGGGATATGCTAAGGCAGCTAGTATCACTTCACCCTCTATTCGTATCATTGACCTTACCTTTCTTCCGAAATGTTATCTTTGCTTAACAGGCCCACCTACCTCATGAAAGGGGGCTGCAGACCTTGAGCAGGGCTGAAACTCTCCTTTCCTTGACTCTTTCCTTTTGCCAACATGATACTATTCTTAAGCTTTTGATAGACAGTGTGAAATATACAAAATGAAGTAGGATATCAGAAAGCCTACATCTCATAATCTATGTAGATATTCATAACAGGTCTGGAAATGAAACGTACCTCGTTAAGAGAAACAATTTGCAGCGGATATATTATAGGCAAAATGCCATACTGGACAGTCAAGGTTCCAAAGATAAATCCTACTAAATTCAAAGCCAACTGGGTCCCAAAAAAGTACATCTCTGTTGCCAGGCCTGAGGAAGAAAGTAAACATTAATTAATGTATGAGAAAGATCAAATTAACGATACAAGGATACTAAACTTTCATAAAATACAGATAAGTTAATGGAATGGAATTGGGATTTTGAGCCAAATAGTCTGACAATAGGGCCGGGAAGACTCATCAGCGTTATCTTGGAAAATGATAAGGTACTTGAATGAAACTTGAGAGTTTTTTTTTTTTTTTTTTTTTTTTTTTTTTTTTTTTTTTTTTTTTTGCGAAAATGATAATTCATCCCAGTATAGATAAAGATAATTTTTTAATGAATGTGAACAATATGTCAGAGAATCCTTGTCAGTAGGAGAAACGAATATCACTTCAAAACGATTAAGAATTGAATTATTTGCTCAACTGTTGATGGATGCCTTCATTGTAGTTTAAACTTTGACTCTTCTTAAGCTTCCTTTCAAGCTATCGTAGTTTTATACAATTCTCGTTGTGAACTTAAACACATCCCTTCCTTCTAAAACTGTTTCTTCAACTACTAGCTGCATTATGGCTATAGCAGGCGTCCAAATGATGTCCAGTATTTTGAATAGGGATAATAAAATATAAC
>NC_090725.1:13003336-13035836 GCF_036898095.1 Palaemon carinicauda | reverse complement strand
TATATATATATATATATATATTATATATATAGGTAGATAGATACAGTAGATGGATAGATAGGTAGATAGATAGATATATTTAGTGAACCTCACAGGAATCAGCAATGCTCAAATGCAACTACAAGGGTAACTAAAAAGTAATGAGTGAATCATGGCGGGGTTTCATCTCTACAACGTAATCAACATGACTGATGTCTTATTAAAAAAAAAATTCAATATACATTGTGCAGTGAGAGTGGGAACATGCATGCAAACATTTCAAGAGCAAAAGAAATATCAGAGAGTTCAGCTAAATGAAAGATAGTTTTGACAATATTCTAAAAATAGACTATAGGATATAGAATTTACAAACTTGGTGCATTTTTCTGCCGAGATCTCCAAGCTTCATAAATTCTTATTCGTCGAAGTAGGCCTGACTTAAGTGACACCTGGTATCTATCTTAAGAATTATGTGTGGGAAATTATATATATGAGGCACATATCATCTACATTATCATATACATTTATGTAATTATAATTATAGTTGCATATTTGCATAATCTTTACTGTTACTTGTATGCAGGATTGTATGTATATGTGTGTATATATGTATGTATGTAAAAATTAATGGAGTGTTATAGCTAAACAATTCCTTCTGATAACAGCTACATCAGATTGTTCTAACATTAGTCTTCTTTGAGTCACGGATGGAAAATGTAGTTTTATTTATGACTCGATACTGTATAATATTCATGAAAAATATCATAAATGAGTTATACCAGTCTTGACAACATTCAAAGAGAGAGAGAGAGAGAGAGAGAGAGAGAGAGAGAGAGAGAGAGAGAGAGAGAGAGAGAGAGAGACTACTGTAGTTAATCATGTATAGTAATCTACCATCATATAAATTCGTTTTTAGACATTAATGCATACCAAACTTTTGCTTTGTCTTCATTGTGCAATGTTTCCAATAAAGATTATTGTATTATGCTTCAAAAATCTCATTGGTATTTTTCAAATATTTGATTGATTGCTGAAGACTTTCGTTGGCCTTTAGATATTCATAGATCGCAACATTTCGTAATACGTAAAGATACTTTAATGCAAAATAATTCCCAAGTCATTCAAATTTTAGATGTGTCACCTCAGTCATTAGACTCTAAGTTCATTGCCCTTTAAAGGTTTAAAGATCACTCATGAATGGCAAAGGCAAGGGACAGTGATATCGCACTATCAAGCAGTACAGGACAATACCCTATATACTGACCATATTTACATATGATCAGCGCCTAAGACCCCTCTCCCCCCAAGCTAGGACCAAGGAGGGCCAGGCAATGGCTGCGGATAACTCTGCAGGTAGACCTACTGTATAGGCTCCCCCAAACCCGGCTCCCCTCCTTAGCTCACAACGATGGGGAAGTTGGAGCGACTGAAGAAACTAACGAGTTTGAGCAGAACTCGAACCCCCGTCTGGCGTTCACCAATCAGGGACGTTACCACATCAGCCACCACAAATTTCTTACATTCCCTTTCCAGTGGGCTTTGTCGTCTCGTGGCCTGTGTAGGTTAGCAATGACATTTGAGCTAAAATCTTAAAAACAGCCCACAGTAAAATCTTTGCTACGTTACTAACCAAATCTTTCTAGGAAGAGCTTTAATTTCTTTGTTAATTACCGAGGCCCTATGGCAAAATTGGAGATAGTTATCACACAGTATATATAAAGGGGATTATTTTGTTGGATTTAAATGTTGATCTAAGTAATGTGTGAATTTGAAAAAAAAAAAAAATGGCTGTAATTAGGGTGTTTGGAAGATTTTTTTTCTAAGCATCCTTAATGTATACGAACATTTGCCCGGTTCAAATTTATACTATTTAGTTAAATCATTATATTCTGTAGTCCTCAACATACTACAAGTTTTCTAATTAAAATGGTCAATACGAAAGTGCTCCGTATGATAATTTGCGCGTTTGGAATGTGATGGAAATTGTACAAAAAATCTCAGTTTAAGCTCTTATTCATGGAGGTGTGCATCACAATCCAAGGTTTTCTTGTTCCGATGGAGACTGTAAATATGCTACTTATGTTATTTCTGAATCAAACTAATGAATATCTTGTCTTGGTTTCACACAAATTTCGAATGGTTCCAGGCTGGAAGATAGGAATTAAAATTGACAACCTAGGATGAGCACCGGAGCAGAAGGTCATTTACTTTAAAAATGCCAAGAATGTTTAACAGATATATTAATAAAGAAGGAAAGGAAGGAGCACAAATCTTAGAAAATAAAGACTTAACACGACATGTCAGTGGATATAGGAAGAAGCTCAGAAAATAAAATCTAGAGTGAGAAAGATATTTTAAGATTCCAAGAGCATCGCTCCTCAGCTGTGTGATTCAGTGATAAAAAGAACAATGATACATTTATTTTCAAGATATTTATCTTCTCCTTTCTCCTCTTACTGCATCAGCTGTAGAAATTATGGTTTAACTACTACCTTGATAGGCTCAAGAGCTGGCATGGCCATTGCTTGAGCACTCCGAACAAGAGCTTCAAGGATAACAGTATATTTTTTGCTCGTCAGGCTGGGGTCACACATCTGCATCCAAGCTCTGCTACTCGCTGTGATGTTAAGAAATCCAAGAAATTGCGGAAAGTCTAGCGATTGTTCTGCTGTTTTATGTCGGAATGACCTGTCGCACGCTTCCTGCTAGATTTCCACTCACTTATTCTTGTATCTGAGCGATTGTTGGAGGGCATTTGCGATAGAGTTAAACACCAGTCGCCACATACTGCGTTCAGCATACTATTAAGTCTACGAATAATCGTGACTAGGGCCGATTCCCGTGAGATTCATTGCGAAGGCTTTAGATCGATTACCACTCGCATTGGAAACGAGTGCGAAACGATTGGCCAAGAAGGTATATGAAGGCTGATTTAAACGATGTAGCATCAGGAAACCACTCTACCAAGTCTGCAAAGGTGCAACAGGACTATTAGGGACTACTGCAACTCATGCCATGGTATAGTACCATTGCAAAAAACAATGTATAGAGAGTGTTGGCGGATATTTTGGAAAATTTACCTAAAGTGTTCGAATGCCAAAACAAATAAAAGCAGATGTCTAACTTCGTATTATTTATTCATAATATTCATTCCTATGATCTTAGTATTTTTTCATTAAACGTGATCATGTTTAACATATTTTTATTTATGGATTTCCCATTTATTTATTTGTTGTTGTTTTTTTTATTGACTTCATTCATAGTAATGTTTTCTATATATTCATATCATTTATTTTCTATTCAAGTCATTGATAATGATTGAAGATTATATTTGTTTACTTTCGTTTTTTTCTTTGATTTCATTCATAGTGATCATTTAACATCTTTTTATTTATCATATTCTTTATTTTTTATTTACTTCATTCATAAAGTGTCAGGGAAACAGTAAACGTTACTTCTATAAAAATGATAAATAATGCAAATACTCATGTTTTTTTATCACAGATCTACGTATAATATAAAAAAAGAAATAAAACGTCACGTGGTCATGATGCTTTATGACATGCATCAGGCTCCATATACTCGCTATATCCTACAACGATTTCGTGGTACATATTCGAGGGCGGATCATTATAAAATGGTAATACTGAAAAAATCCAGCTGTTATCTAACATCCCAGCGAGTCACACATTTACAACTAAGGTCTGCGACTCGCTGCGATGTTAGAAAACAGTCATATTTTTCAGTATCGCCATTCTACGATGAATACCCCTGGAATATGCCTAGAATATTACGGGAGGGTTGCACATGTCGTGCCGCCTAGCGAGGTCTTGCATGTGCTTTAATCCGGTTGAGACTACGTTGCGAACATTTTCCAATGTTCAAAAAAACTGTTGCGATCTTCCGCAAGCGATTCTCGTCAGCTGTGAAACTTCACAGCTGACTTGGCAATGTTTCCTTTGCAACAATTGCAGGTATGTACGACGATATCGTTGTAGGATCTAGCGAGTATATGGAGTCTGCGATCTGGCAACACAGAATCACGACCACATGATGTTTCCCGCTCGCTTAAAACAGCTAAAGAGAGATGATCTGCCGCAGTTCGCAGGTCGTCCCAGTCTGGTCACTATGAATGAAATCAAGAAAGAAAACGAACATGAATAAATAAAATGTGCTATCTATATCAATGACTTAAATAGAAAAGAAAGAATATGAACAAATAAAAAATGTTAAAGGATCACTACAAATGAAGTAAATAAAGAAAACGAGTGTGTGACCTGAACCTTAGTTGTAGATATGTGACCCGAGCCTTAGTTGTAGATGTGTGACCCGAGCCTTAGTGTAGATATGTAACCCGAGAATCAGTTGTGGATGTGTGACCCGTTCCTTAATTACAGATGTGTGACCCAAGCCTTAGTTGTAGATATGTGACTTGAGCCTTAATTGTAGATATGCGACTTGAGCCTTAATTGTAGATGTGTGACCCGAGCCTTAGTTGTAGATATGTGACCCGAGCATTAGTTGTAGATATGTGACCCGAGCCTTAATTACCTCCGCCAAGCGGCGGAGGTTATGTTTTCGGTTCGGTTTGTTTGTTTGTTTGTTTGTTTGTTTCTCTGTTTGTCTGTCTGTCTGTGGACAACGTAGAGGCCACATTTCTACACGGAATCACTTCAAACTTGGCCAAGTAGTTCCCCAATGTGTATGGAAGAACTGATTAAATTTTGGTCAAGGTCACCCCAAGGTCAAGGTCACAGGGGTCACTGGTGTCACTATGACATAAGTGGCCATATCAAGAGACAGAAATAAAGCACTGACTTTTGCATAAGCCAACAGGGAAGTCCTAGTCCAGGCGCAACCCATGGGTGATGTTCAAATTTATAAAGGTCAAAGGTCAAGGTCATATTGGTGCATTATATCAATGTCATATTAAGTATCAGTGGCAAATGAACAAAGATCACTTGAAGGTCAAAAGTCAAGCAGGTCACTTGAAGGTCAAGGTCACGTGAAGGTCAAGGTCACGTGAAGGTCAAGGTCACCTGAAGGTCAAGGTCACGTGAAGGTCAAGTACATTTGAAGATCAAGGTCACTTGAAGCCAAGGTCATGTGAAGGTCAAGGTCACGTGAAGGTCAAGGTCACTTGAAGGTCACGTGAAGGTCAAGGTCATGTGAAGGTCAAAGTCACATCAATTCATGATTCTAGGACATATGGCGCTCTAGGTCACCTTGGCGGAGGTATGTCCTCTACGAGGACCATGTCCGCGTTCAGGACTTGCTCACTTGTTGTAGATATGTGACTTGAGCCTTAGTTGTAGATGTGTGACCCGAGCCTTAGTTGTAGATGTGTGACCCGAGCCTTAGTGTAGATATGTAACCCGAGAATCAGTTGTGGATGTGTGACCCGTTCCTTAATTACAGATGTGTGACCCAAGCCTTAATTGTAGATATGTGACTTGAGCCTTAATTGTAGATATGCGACTTGAGCCTTAATTGTAGATGTGTGACCCGAGCCTTAGTTGTAGATATGTGACCCGAGCCTTAGTTGTAGATATGTGACCCGAGCCTTAGTTGTAGATATGTGACCCGAGCCTTAATTGTAGATATGTGACTTGAGCCTTAGTTGTAGATGTGTGACCCGAGCCTTAGTTGTAGATGTGTGACCCGAGCCTTAGTGTAGATATGTAACCCGAGAATCAGTTGTGGATGTGTGACCCGTTCCTTAATTACAGATGTGTGACCCAAGCCTTAGTTGTAGATATGTGACTTGAGCCTTAATTGTAGATATGCGACTTGAGCCTTAGTTGTAGATGTGTGACCCGAGCCTTAGTTGTAGATATGTGACCCGAGCCTTAGTTGTAGATATGTGACCCGAGCCTTAGTTGTAGATATGTGACCCGAGCCTTAATTGTAGATATGTGACTTGAGCCTTAGTTGTAGATGTGTGACCCGAGCCTTAGTTGTAGATATGTGACCCGAGCCTTAGTTGTAGATATGTGACCCGAGCCTTAATTGTAGATATGTGACTTGAGCCTTAGTTGTAGATATGTGACCCGAGCCTTAATTGTAGATATGTGACTTGAGCCTTAGTTGTAGATATGTGACCCGAGCCTTAGTTGTAGATATGTGACCCGAGCCTTAGTTGTAGATATGTGACCCGAGCCTTAATTGTAGATATGTGACTTGAGCCTTAGTTGTAGATGTGTGACCCGAGCCTTAGTTGTAGATGTGTGACCCGAGCCTTAGTGTAGATATGTAACCCGAGAATCAGTTGTGGATGTGTGACCCGTTCTTTAATTACAGATGTGTGACCCAAGCCTTAGTTGTAGATATGTGACTTGAGCCTTAATTGTAGATATGCGACTTGAGCCTTAATTGTAGATGTGTGACCCGAGCCTTAGTTGTAGATATGTGACCCGAGCCTTAGTTGTAGATATGTGACCCGAGCCTTAATTGTAGATATGTGACTTGAGCCTTAGTTGTAGATGTGTGACCCGAGCCTTAGTTGTAGATGTGTGACCCGAGCCTTAGTGTAGATATGTAACCCGAGAATCAGTTGTGGATGTGTGACCCGTTCCTTAATTACAGATGTGTGACCCAAGCCTTAATTGTAGATATGTGACTTGAGCCTTAATTGTAGATATGCGACTTGAGCCTTAATTGTAGATGTGTGACCCGAGCCTTAGTTGTAGATATGTGACCCGAGCCTTAGTTGTAGATATGTGACCCGAGCCTTAGTTGTAGATATGTGACTTGAGCCTTAATTGTAGATATGCGACTTGAGCCTTAATTGTAGATGTGTGACCCGAGCCTTAGTTGTAGATATGTGACCCGAGCCTTAGTTGTAGATATGTGACCCGAGCCTTAGTTGTAGATATGTGACCCGAGCCTTAATTGTAGATATGTGACTTGAGCCTTAGTTGTAGATGTGTGACCCGAGCCTTAGTTGTAGATGTGTGACCCGAGCCTTAGTGTAGATATGTAACCCGAGAATCAGTTGTGGATGTGTGACCCGTTCCTTAATTACAGATGTGTGACCCAAGCCTTAATTGTAGATATGTGACTTGAGCCTTAATTGTAGATATGTGACTTGAGCCTTAATTGTAGATGTGTGACCCGAGCCTTAGTTGTAGATATGTGACCCGAGCCTTAGTTGTAGATATGTGACCCGAGCCTTAATTGTAGATATGTGACTTGAGCCTTAGTTGTAGATGTGTGACCCGAGCCTTAGTTGTAGATGTGTGACCCGAGCCTTAGTGTAGATATGTAACCCGAGAATCAGTTGTGGATGTGTGACCCGTTCCTTAATTACAGATGTGTGACCCAAGCCTTAATTGTAGATATGTGACTTGAGCCTTAATTGTAGATATGTGACTTGAGCCTTAATTGTAGATGTGTGACCCGAGCCTTAGTTGTAGATATGTGACCCGAGCCTTAGTTGTAGATATGTGACCTGAGCCTTAGTTGTAGATGTGTGATCTGAGCCTTAGTTACAGATGTGTGACCCGAGCTTAAGTTGTAGATGTGTGACCCCGCCAGAAAATAACCAGGACCATGGGTTAATATTTAAAAGAAACCAAAAATCGTTATCCTATAAAGAATTTGAAATAACTCGTAAACAACTCGCCCAGCTATTCTACCCGATGTACGTCATAGATAAGGCCATCAACAAAGCCAACACGATATATTATAAAGATCATGTTACTAACCAAAGAGATTTTGAAAATAAGATAAAACCTCCATATATAGAAGGTATTAAAAATATAACAAATCATATCAAAACTGAGAACCCCTTTGTTTTTTCATATCCCAAAACCATAGGAAGCGGCCTTATTAATGTTTATCAAAATAAAAGATATAGAATCCGGCGTTTATAAAGTACCATGTGGGGATTGTGAAAAAGTCTACGTTGAGCAAACGGGCCCTTCGCTACCTCAAAGATTATCCGAACACAAAAGATCTGTTAGGTATGGCTATGAAAACTCAGGGATTTTCGTTCACCTTAGAGATTTAGGGCACCAGATTAACTGGAGTGAGTTGTCTTTACTTTTTAAGAGTACCTGTCGGTACAGAAGGAAAATCCTGGAATCAGCCATCATAAATCAATCAAACACAATGAACCTATCTGGCGGCCAATGGAAAGCTGACACAGTGGACAATACTCTTCTCAACCCTATCATTAAGAAGATAATCCACGGAGACCGACTACCAGATATGCATCAGAGGTCAAGACATCCTCCGAGCGGCTCAACAATAAGAAGACGCACCTGGATGTAATTAGATTTGGCTAATCCTTCCAGCAACTATAACAACTGTAGAACAATTGAACACACCCTTTTGCTTTCCAATATAAACCGTCACTCTCCACTGTATTCCAAGGCAAGAGCCCGTGTCCAGCCAAAAAGGCTGGACAATCTAAGCAAGCACTGTATTCCTCATTTTTACTTTACACCCTGAAGAGGGTCAATGTTTATTGACCGAAATATAGTGATTTATTTATTTCCTGTGTTTCTTTTATGGGCCTTTTTGAAAAAAAAACATGTTAAACTGTTCGATTACAGTTATAAGTAAGACATATATACCGTATATATTTATATATATACAATTATATACATATATACACACATATATATATATATATATATATATATATATATATATATATATATGTGTGTGTGTGTGTGTGTGTATAAAGAGAGAGAGAGAGAGAGAGAGAGAGAGAGAGAGAGAGAGAGAGAGAGAGAGAGAGAGAGAGAGAGAGAGAGCAGTTTACATTAGCAATATTTGTACGAAATACTTCGATTGACGATGCTTAAGAAAACCGACAACAAAATGCCCCTCTTGAATGACTGACTGGACCCTCGAATAAATCTGTATATTGACATCACATCAGAAAATGATATCTACGCTGATCACTTTCACTTATCTCTAAGTCAAATATCGTTGCAGTCGTTTCCCTCTTAAACGTTCTCTCGAGGTTCAACTGCAGTCAGAGATAAAGCATTCGGCAAAGCATATAGAACAGTGCTTGATATGCAGAGGGCTGGAGCCATTTTATATAGGTTAGATGATATTTACTTCACGAGAAATACGTTTTTATGTAAAGACTCCTAATCTTAGGTAAAAATGATAGTGTGTGACATTGGTTGTTGTTGTTTCTCGTCTACAATGGGATTATAGTGAAGTAGTATTTGCATGTTTGCGTGCACCCGTCCAGGCATATTCATCCAGTTAATATATATATTTTTATTTATTTGTATATGCACGCGTTTAAGTTTATGTGTGTTACGGTAGGCTATATCTAAACGTAGATTGTGTAAGATCTACTTCAAAGTTACATTCCCTTATTAAATAATTTAACATAGAAAATAGCAAAAAAGCATAGAGAAAGCAAATAATAGCCATTTAAACATAACAATAACTATATGTAAGGGTAAAGTTGATATTTACAATATTTTACATTCATAAAATACTCACAGTTCACCTGTTGATAGTCATTTACAGAGATTCGTCATATTTTAAGCCTGTGTTCGATAAGTCTCTATGATTTGAGATTTAGACGAAGACAGGATCGACGACTTCCGAAGGTCAACAACACAATTTCAGAGCGCAGGTTCGAATGTAAAAGATGATCCTCAGGAACACAGCTTCTGATAGCATTCGATATTCCGAGAATTCCTTATCTCTTTAAATTTCAGCAGTGCTTTAAAATGAATTGATTTACTGGGTCACAAAACGTGTCACTAAAATGTCTCCACAAATGCATGCAATTGTGGAAGAGTCAAGTCCCTCCCTTTAACTCGTCACCTGTCCTTTTATATCTCCCGGTGTACCGGTTTCAAATTACCCCCTCCAAATCTTACACCCCCCCCCCGGTAGTTTGAAACCGGATTCAGACTACCGGGGGGTAACTTGAAACCGGTTTCAAGCTACCCCCGGGGGTAATTTGAAACCGGTTTTAAGCTACCCCCCTCGTTTATGGGTAGGATCTCATCATTTATGAATATTAATAAATTGCATTTGGTCAGGGTCAACACAATCATTAGGTTATATATCTTAAAAGCTCATGATGGACTCTAGAATGTCTAGGGCTAAACTATATCACGTAACACACGTTGGCGATGTAGAATAAACTTCGAGGAATTACCAGTAACAGTTGTTCTAGAATACGACGCCAATTTTGAGTTTGCTGTGGCCTAATTGGTAATGTCTCTGCCTGGTGTTTGCCAGTCGGGGGTTCGAGTCCCGCTCAGACTCGTTAGTGCCATTAGTGTCTGCAACCTTACCATCCTTGTGAGCTAGGATTGGGGGGTTTGGGGGAGCCTATAGGTCTATCTGCTGAGTCATCAGCAGCCACTGCCTGGCAATCCCTGGTCCTAGCTTGGATGGAGAGGAGGCTTGGGCGCTGATCATATAATATATGGTCAGTCTCTAGGGCATTGTTCTGAGTGCTAGGGCAATGTCACTGTCCCTTGCCTCTGCCATTCATGAGCGACCTTTAAACCTTTAAACCTTTAAAGATCATTACATTGTTTTAATCTTATCGTTGACATTTAATATGCAAAAATAAACCATTCTCACAGGTACTATAGCATAATATAGATACATATAATCTACATATAACAGTAGATATGCATGTATCAGTGTGTGTCTGTGTATATTCACATATGCTATTTCTTGCCGTAATACCGTGACGGTGCCGAAAGAAGGTTGTGAACTCAAAGGCAGGATGCAATCAACTGAGTTAATTCAGTATGGAACACTCTCCTTTATATACAAAACCTCAAGGCAACAGGATATTACATGTTCGAGAAAATGACAATGTTACATAGGCGACACGCAGACATGTTTATTCTGGTTCTTTTTAGTGGGAGGGAAGAGCAAAGATACAAGCATAATATATACAAAAGGAATTATGTACAATTGTGTGACACACGGTTGGTACAATACTGAAAAATTTGGGCCAGAGCCACGAGAAGCAGAACTAGCTGGTCAGAACTGATAAAAGCGGTTACAAATCTTCATAACGACGAGGCTTGGGTTTAACTTTATTAAGATGTCAGTGTAATGAGCCAGCGATTTTATGTCGGTTGAGTGGCGTCTGTCATTCTAGACATTCGCATCTCCTGATTAGGCTATTAGAAATTAATAGATGAATATGAAAATCGTCAATAAAGTAGGTTCTATATCCTTCATCACCAGTTACCACTGGAGATTTTGCTCTCTCTCTCTCTCTCTCTCTCTCTCTCTCTCTCTCTCTCTCTCTCTCTCTCTCTCTCTCTCTCTCTCTCTCTCTCTCTCTCTCATAGAGCAATTATCACCTCTCACTCTTAACTTTAAATCTTACTTCCATTAGTTTTTGAAGAGAATTGGTATTATTTTTTTTGGAAACTGAAGTGCATTGTACTATACGAGTATTTCTTTTTTTTTTTTTCAAGTCGTCATCTAGCTGTCATTCCTTCCTCTTTCCACAACTCATTCACATTATACGGTTGTCCTTTTGGAAGTTTCCTAGAGTGCAGTAAGAAAGCAACAAAGTTCTTACAGCTGACAGAATACTTTTATGGCAGGATGGAAGAGGGAGGCATGAAGTGTTATGTAAAGCTCAAAAGTTCATAAAAGAAGTGCCCTGGGTCCACAAGATCACCGTATTCGATCATCAAAAGGGAGATGAAGTGGTATAACCAAGCAACATCGGTTTTTTTTTTTGTAGAAATATAAAGATTAGCTGTCTACTTTTCCGCCATAAAACGGTGTAAACTTATTTCCTGTACTCTGTCCCTCCCTGGTCCTCCAAGCTCGGATGGAGAGGGGCTTAAGCCTAAAATACACGTTCAAAAAAAGCGTCAAAATTTTGCATCAAAATTTTGACGTGTAACTTTGGTACAAAATTTTGATGCATAATTGCCCACACACGTTTAGGCGTTTTTCCCATCAAAATTCAGTATCGTCAAAATCTTCGACATGGATGCATCAGTGGCCATAGCACTAGTGTTGGCACGACTCTGATAAACCTCCTGGTAAATGTCTGAAATGGTCAAAAGGCTAAAAAGTTTGATCAAAATTTTGACAGGAGCCCACACACGCATCAAAAATTTGACAACTCGTCAAAAAATATCAAACGGATTTGATCAATCAAAATTTTGCTTCAAATCTTTTTTTTGACATCAAAACGTCCTACACACACTCAAATTTTGCATCAAAATTTTGATATCAAAATTTTGATATCAAAATTTTGATGCAAAATTTTGACGCTTTTTTTGAACGTGTATGGGCCCCTTTAGAAGCCGTCCATAATTATATATGGCCAGTCTCTAGGGTTTTGTCCTGCTAGCTAGGGCATTGTCGCTGTCCCTTACCTCTGCCATTTAATGGGCGGACTTTAAACTTTAAACTTGAAGGCATTTTACAGTCCAAGGCCTATAACTTATACTGTATAGATAGACGTTATCAGCACCTACAGTTCGTAGGAGATGATGAGCCCCCAATATTCTTTTACATGGTGGTATATGGTTTGAAGCGTCCATGGCTTGACTTGTCCTTGAACTCGATTGTGATCTTGCAAAAGAGTTGTCAATCACATCTTCGGAGATATGACATAACTTCAACATTTACTCATGCTCCGGCACGAGTCGTCTCATCTTCAAGATAAAAACCCTCAGTTACTGTGTGTAATATTTAGTTCAGACAAAACTATCATATGATAATAGTTACGCATAAATCTATATAATTACGCCACATATACAAAGAAAAGAAAATTATTTCGGAGTTAACAGACAAAATATCATAAGAAGTGGAATGACATGTCTGAGGCATTTGTTCTGCAATGGACTAGTAACAGCTGATGATGATGAGAATATATATATATATATATATATATATATATATATATATATATATATATATATATATATATATATATATATATATATATATATATACATATATATACATATATATACATATATATATGTATGTATACACATATCTATATAAATTATATATATATATATATATATATATATATATATATATATATATATATATATATATATATATATATATATATATATATATATATATATATATATCATCTCCTCCTACGCCTATTGTCACGAAGGGCCTCGGTTAGATTTTACCATTCGTCTCTATCTTGAGCTTTTAATTCAATACTTCTCCATTCATTATCTCTTACTTCACGCTTCATAATCCTCAGCCATGTAGTTCTGGGTCTTCCAACTCTTCTGGTGCCTTGAGGAGCCCAGTGAAAAGTTTGGTGAACTAATCTCTCTCGGGGAGAGCGAAGAGCATACCCAAACCATCTCAATCTAGCACTCACCACGATTTCATCCACATATGGCACTCGAGTAATTTCTCTTATAGTTTCATTTTTAATCATCTCCTGCCATTTAACTCCCGATATCCTTCTGAGGGCTTTGTTCTCAAATCTACTAAATTTGTTGGAGATTATTTCATTGTTATACTATGACTCATATGCATATAGTAATACCGATCTTATTAAACTGATATATAGCCTGATTTTTTTAATGTAATTTCAGGCGATTTGATTTCCAAATTTTACTTAACCAAGCCACAGTCTGATTGGCTTTTATTCAATATTTCACTAAACTAACTCTAAAGACCCTGTATAGGAAATTATAGTTCCAAATTAGTTAAATGATTCTACCTCATTAATCTTATCTCCTTCCAATGATATTTCCTCTTCCATTGCATATGCCGCTTTTTTCATCTCTGTCTTTCTTCTATCTATCTTGAGCTCAACCTCGTACAATAGTTCATGCATTCTGGTAAGCAAGCATTTTAAGTCTGCTAATTTCCTATTACCAAACCAGTCTAATCTTTCTCCACCATCTCCGACTGTTCTGCGTATTACAAAATCCATGAGGAGGATAAACAACATAGGTGACAACACATTCCCTTGGAGTACTCCGCTGTTTATTTGATATGACTTCACTAACTTTAATTTTGCACCTGCTATGCTCATGAACAAAATCAAATTCACATATTTAAGAGGAATTCCATGATTACGCAGAGCTCTCCACAAAATTGGCCGGTGCACACTATCAAAGGCTTTTACATATATGTATATATATATATATATATATATATATATATATATATATATATATATATATATGTATATATATACATATATATATATATATATATATATATATATATATATGTATATATATATATATGTATATATATATATATATATATATATATATATATATATATATATACACACACACACACACATATATATATATATATATATATATATATATGTGTGTGTGTGTGTGTGTGTATGTTTATACATATGTGTATGTATATTTACGCATTTATATATGATAATTGAGCATTTTATTTTACGTTTACAATTAACATCTTAGACCGTCTAAAAATCGAAGACACCATCTCTCCGAACTTACTGAGATGCAGCTAATTTTCCTGATAATAGGGAAAATGCCGTGTTTCTCCACTTGATATTTGGTGCCGACACCTGTTCCGAATCATTTTTTTACGTGAATCTTCGTCAGATTATATTTTCTGAACGATGGATTACACTTTAATATAAATGCTATGATTGTAAAAATTTAAGAAACCAAACTATTTCGATACTCCAAGATCGATCAGCAAATATTGATGAATGAAAACTTCAAGAGACTTAAATGTGAATTTTTTTTTAGAGATTCTGAAATACATAAAGATTTTTCATAAAGCTTCTCTATTTCATGTCCGATCTCACAAGCTTTCTCTCTCTTCGATGAAGCTCATAATTCCAATCTTACAGTGCCGCCAACGTCATCTCTTATCCAAAGCAGACTAAATTATAAGGTTGATTTGCATCCTCAGAAAATCTATACTTGAAAACTATGTGGGTCCCCAATTCCAGTACCTCTTGGAAGGTATCAATCCTCACAATAGATTGTAGTTTCATGGCTCCAGCACTCTCTTTCCAGGGAAGTATTCTCTGCGCCTCTATGCAGGTTATCATTACCTTTCCACTTCGAAGCTTTTTATTGATAGTTCTTAGTTAATTTTAGAATATCACCATCTTAGCCTTTATATTGAAGTGTAATTCCATTGTTTAACCAATGTGATCCTGATAAGGAATCATGTACAAAAGTTATTTGAAATACGTGTCGACATCACATGTCAAATGGAGAAACGTAAATGCAGTTTTCCTGTTATCCTTAAAGCTAAATGGAAAGAGAATATTTTTTATTTTAGACACCCCAAGACGTTATCTATTAATTGGAAAATATCTCCCTTATATGATGAAATACAAATATCTGATTATATATATATATATATATATATATATATATATATATATATATATGTATATATATATATATATATATATATATACACATCAATATATATATATATATATATACATGTATATATATATATATATATATATATATATATATATATATACATCAATATATATATATATACATATATATATATGATAAATTTTGAACATTTAGAAGTGTTTTTCATTTTCAAATAAGCCCTATATTTCTGATATATTAATGTCTGGATTCTCTTAACGACCTCGGAATCAGAGCCCCAGGCGAAATCACACAAAGAAAACAGCTTCTGACAGGCTGGGAGTCGAACCCTAGTCCAGGAAACTTTTATGTACATTGACATAACACTTGGCCATGGGAATTCAGACATTAATGTATAAAAAATATATTGCTTATTTGAATGTGTATATATATAAATACACATATATGTGTGTATATATATACATATGTATATATATAATTATATATATAATTATATATATGTATATATAATTTTATATATATACACATTATTTAAGTGTGTTTATATATACTATATCTAAGTTTGTAAGGCGAAAGTAACTGAAAAATATATATATATACATACATATATATATATATATATATATATATATATATATATATATATATATATATATATACTTTAAGTGTGTTTATATATACTCTATCTAAGTTTGTAAGGTAAAAGTAACTGAAGAATATATACACACACACACACACACACACACATATATATATATATATATATATATATATATATATATATATATATATATATGTGTGTGTGTGTGTGTGTGTGTGTGTGTGTGTGTGTGTATAGCTGGTTTTAGTGGTTTTACATAAAAAACTGATAATAAACGGAATGGATCCTTTTCAACATTAAGATTAATTTTAGTTTTAGATAGTTTTATGGATCCCAATGTTTCATCGGCATAAATATATTCTTATGATTTTAGTTTATTTATTTTCATTATTAGAGAGTTTCAAGGCTAACGATCAAGAATATTTTTTTTTCTTATTTTTTTCCTTTTTTAGTTATGAAATCAATATTTTAATTCATAGCTCCCGTCTTATATTCTGAATGTATTTTTATCATTTACTGATGTATACCTTTCAAAAATCAATTTATAGCATTTGCCCTTCTGTTTGGTAATGATGGCTCAAATTTTGGGGTCGAGCTAATTAACTATAAAAAAAAAAAGTCCATTTCTTTTATCGAGGTAGATTTGCACCGACTCGCAACGGTGCCCTTTTAGCTCGGAAAAGTTTCCTGATCGCTGATTGGTTAGAATTATCTCGTCCAACCAATCAGCGATCAGGAAACTTTTCCGAGCTAAAAGGGCACCGCTGCGAGTCGGTGCAAATCTGCTCGCTAAAAGAAATTGACTATAGCTTCTCTACTCATTCAGCTTTTTCTATTTATGTATTATGGTATCACAGGGTCTGTGGTCATCTACCTGTCTACCCGAGCCCTTAGAATGTGTTTGCTAGGAAATCAATAAGGAAAATATTTCTATATATGACGCTTAATGAACGAGGAGACTACGCCAAAATAGATCTTGAAATGAAAACTTGTAATTGAATATAAACAGTGATCGAATTCTTAAACAAGTCAAGGTAATTTCAAATAATACATTTCGTATCTTTGACAACCGGAGCCCTTTACCCTCAATAATAATGATGGTAATAATAACTATATTCAACCACATCTGTGATCACAAAGACAATACTGTTCAACGCTGACATTACTATTATACACAATTGCTTAAAATCAATAAAGAAATCGGGCTTCAAGTTTAAATGTGACTTTCAAGGAAAAATATTTCTTTATAAATTATTGTAAGAAAAATGCCAACAATTATAGTAAATATCTTTCCAGTTCGTCAAAATCAATAAAAATGCAAATTTGAATTTCAAAACAACCGATGACATGAAAAAAAAATTAGGTAGAGAATTTTTTATTAACTTAGGAAAATTATAAAAATAAAAGGTGAAAAATCTAAATTTGGATTTTGAATTTGTAAATTAATCACTCACAAGAAATTAAGTTTGAACTTGAAAATGACCAGGGACATTATCTATAATATCTGAATAAAAATTTCAATCGTTTGAGTACCTAACATACAAAGATTTATACATACATACATACATATACCAAGGCACTTCCCCCAATTTTGGGGGGTAGCCGACATCAATAAATGAAACAAAAACAAAAAAGGGGACCTCTACTCTCTACGTTCCTCCCAGCCTAACAAGGGACTCAACTGAGTTCAGCTGATACTGCTAGGGTGCCACAGGCCACCCTCTCCCGTTATCCACCACAGATGAAGCTTCATAATGCTGAATCCCCTACTGCTGCTACCTCCGCGGTCATCTAAGGCATCGGAGGAAGCAGCAGATTTATGAAGAGGAAAATTGAACGTTGGTCTAAAACGTTAACTACTGACTATTGCTATTATAATTTATAGTTTTAGTTTAAGAAAACCTTTTTACATCTATAACTTTGATATAACACTTACTTCCAGAAAGGATAGAAAATATCTTGATAAAATCACTGGAATCAATCTACCAGGTTTCATTATTACCCTAAAAATAGGAATGAGAAGGAAGCTAACAGAATAATAAGAAATGTATGAAACTCTTACCTTAATCCAATAGTAACAATAAAAGGCCTATAGTTGATGTAACAATAAAAGGCCTGTAGCTGACGTATGGAAGAGAGGGCCCCCTCAAAAAATAAAAAAAAAAAAAAATCCTGATCTTTTTAAACAACTTGGGACAATAAAAGTAAGATGATTTCCTCTTGTTAGGCACGATAATTATAATAGTGGAGATAGGATTTACATTACCCTCGAAATGTAAGCTTTAAAACCTTATAACATCACTCAAATAAGACACTTTGCAATAGATGAAATACAGTAATCAAATATGATAAATTTGTCAAGATAGTCAATTCTAAGAGTTCTTTGAAGTTGTTTAGCATATCATTAAAGTTCTAAGAAATCGTCAGTAAAATAATAAAATGATAATTGAAACTTGCCAGATTATCATCACATAAAAATACTGAGAACTTTGACTAGGCAAACAACTTCAATTTTTAGCTTTCCTCGGGGCTTTAAGAGCGCACACGAACTACCTTTTTCGCAGGCAAGATCTTGGTATATATTGACTGGCGTTTTGCCTCCATCAATTCAAGTCCACACTCCATGACATCGTGAAATCGAACAACAAAAGTCGTAAGGATGTTTTTGGTCTATTAAGCGGATTCAGACCATCATACACAAATACATAAGAAATATTGGTACTTCTAAAGATTGGATTGATATCAATATTTTTTCTCTCTCTTTTAATATTCTCTCTCACTCACTCTTTCCCTCATTCTCAAACGAGATCTATCTATCATTGATCTGCGCGATGATATGGGAGTTCAATGAGCGTGTCTACTGTCTATATATGTGAGTACGTGTTCACATAGAAAAAGCTTCATCTTATAACACGTGTGAGTATCCTTTAAGCATGTAGGCTGCACAATCACTCTTATCGGAGATAGGCCTCTGAGATTAGGTGACACAAGTTCATTTATACGACCATAATAACTTCGTACACTGTTAAAAAATTTGCCGTAAAATTTTGCCAGGAATTTTTCGTTTTAAAAACGGATAGGCCTATGTTGACGTAAAGGGTTGGTATTAAGGTCACCAAACCGTAAAAGATAATAACAAAATGGGGTAAAAATTACGGTCGCCTGTATTGTACTGAAATACGAATCAGGGAAGTATATTTTTGCGAAGAATTTCCTATCAAAATTACGATTTTTTAACAGTGTAAGAAATGGTCACCTTGAAAATATTAGTAAACATCATGAAATCTATACCTTCAAATTTGTTTGAAATTCTCCGTTTGTTTGTAAATATGCAAAGGATGGATCCACCACACGGAGTGCCTTTATGGATGCATCGGATGATACAAATGAATTCAGTTGCAGCCAAATAGTACCGACTATTTCTTTTAAAATGACAAATTTACGAATGATAATAATCTGTTATCTTTTAAAAGCACGACACTAAGGTATCCACGTTCAGAGTTCTATATCTTTTTATCAATTCACCATTCCAGAATAAAAAGAGCTCGATTTCAACTTCACATGGCAAAGAAGACAGAGCACCTACTGACCCAGCTGGGCACTTCTTTATCACTGGGTATTGCATGCACTAACGAACATCCTGCGTAGGGTAATTGAGACTTGAGTTGTGGCGCTCTCCTCGAGTTTAAAGTGCATTGATTCAACAGCACGACGAAAGCACCATACAGGTTGAAACGCTTTTTACAATAATGCAATTCCTTGTTTTAATCGCTACTCTTGTCCACATGTTTAAATGTTTAAAGGCCTCTCATGAATGGCTGAGGCAAGGGACAGTGACATTGCTCTAGCAAGCAGGACAATGCCCTAGAGACTGATCATTTATCATATGATCAGCGCCCAAGCACATCTCCAGGGAGGGCCAGGCAATGGCTGCTAATGACTCAGCAGATAGACGTGTAAGCTCCCCACAAACCCGCATCCTTGGCTCACAAAGATAGTAAGGTTGCAGACACTAAAGGCACTAACGAGTCTGAGCGGGATTCGAAACCCCGTCTGACGATCACCAGGCAGAGACGTTACCAATAAGGCCACAACAACCCAAGATGGTTGTGTCAGTGAGACAATTAACCGTCTCTCGAACAATATTATTCATTTGCATCGGAAACTTTCGTTCTGATAAGTTACATGATAAGAATTATAAGTCCAGATAAGGAAGCGTCCGATTCTGAAGTAAATTATGATTAAAATCGCATGTTTGCTACAGGATGATAGTGATCAAGAATAAGTGGTGACTAATGGACAAAAGATGATACATATTTTCACTCTGCCTTCTAGTTATTCTGCTTAGCGTGTTGGTTTGTTTCATTCTGCTTAAAAGCAATGTTATGATTCTATAACACATACTCTTTCAGTCTTCTATATTACGATGGAAAAATATATTCTCTTCACATATATTTTTAGAGATTGACTAACCACATCGAGGCACTTATTACTAGTCGTCAAAACCAAACATCGTTTTTAATTCACTCAGTTTCTGGTAACTCATTTTTTTTCCTTTATGAGAGCCATCCTTACGTCCCCAACATTCAATTCCATTCAAAATAAAACCTTTCCACTAAGATATTAATAAGATATTATTAGCCAAAATCAATAACATCTACATACTCATTCAAGTGACATAAGACACTTAAAGGTTTAAAGCTCGCTCATGAATGGCAGAGGCAAGGGACAGTGACATTGCCCTACCGAGCAGACAATGTCCAAGAGACTGACCATATATATATATATATATATATATATATATATATATATATATATATATATATATATATATATATATATATATATATATATATGTATATATATATATATATATATATATATATGATCAGCGCCAAAGCCCCCTCTCCACCCAAGCAAGGACCAAGGAGAGCCAGGCAGTGGCTGATGATGACTCAGCAGATAGACCCATAGGGGATCCCGAACCCCACATCCTTACCTCACAAGGATGGTGAAGTTGCAGCGACCAAAGAAACTAACAAGTTTGAGTGGGACTCGAACCCCAGTCTGATGATCGTCAGTCAAGGACGTTACCACATCGGCCACCAAAACCCTTCAAAGCATATCTCTTCATTGCACCTTCATTAGACCTTCAAAAGAAGGATTTCTTCTAGAAGTACTTGTTCGCATTTATATCTACATTTTCACATCTTGCTTCCTTTCACCTGTTTCTTTACTATCTGTTTTACCCACTTATTTCCGCCATTTAATAATTCTCTAGAGTTCATCACCTTTATACCTTCTTACTAGGGGTTTGTAGCCCTAAAAACTCTTCCTGCTGACTCCGTGTCATCATTCTCATTCTGAAATTTTGCATATTAAAACTCCTTCCGATTCTTTGTGACTGACTTTTAAAGTTTGCTTTTCTCACTTGCTTCATCCTTTCGTCCTCAACTAAAACTATCTCCTATTCTCATTTTCATTTCAACTAAATATCAGTTCAATATATCTCTGAGTCCAATTATTTTTTCTTATCACTATAATATTTGTCAAGGTCAAAATCCTAATCCAAGAGCGATGTCAAATCTTCTAACAAAATTGCCTCCAGTCACTTGTTCTTTCATCCACTATGCACAAACAATTAAACGAAAAATTACTTTCCTTAGCATTTTCTTTTCTAAGTATGATTGTCTTGTAAATATCATTTTTCGAAAACCACGTATTACAAATAAACATACCTTATTCGAATGATAACTGTTTTCAAACAACCATGTCAATTACTTATATAATACTAGATTTTTGTTAATTAAGAACAGAACACTTTAAATTACAAACAAGGAGGAGAAAAGAGAGGATGTTTTACGCTTACTGCTTTCATGTTGCTAATACCTGTCTGTTGCACATGCTATATTTGTCCATAACGGGCAATAAACTATAAAAATCTTCTAATATACGACAATTAGCCAAACAAGTATTATTGCAATTGCATGTCAGTCCACCATTTGTAAACACTGGAGGAAATTGCCTCTTCCGAAGTTAAATGAGAAGCTTAGCCTTTCAAATAATCAAGCTATTTCGTTTGTTTAAGTTTATCACGCAACAGAATAACTGATTATCTTTATCCTCTTCGTCCGATTTAACAAATATACAAATGACTCCATTGCCGTATTTGGAATTACTGAATTACGTTTGGCTTTTGATTTGTATATTGTAGTGTTTAATGTAATAAGATACATTTTACAATATGCAATATGCCTTTAATGCGCACTGTGGTAAAAATTACAATTCCATGACAAAATCCATAATTTTATCATTTTTTAAAAGCTATTATTCCTTTATCTGAAACTCAAAAGATTATATATTCTTCTTATCTATTTCAAGAATTCGGATTCAGGAGAATTTAGTATAGTGTCATGCAAGGATCACACAATGAATATGAACATACCTTTATGATTTTTTGGTTTGCTCCATAGACATGTCATTGTTTTCTCGTGGAAAATAAATTTGATAAAAAGGGGACATACTCGTACCTCCAATGAGTATTGGTTCTCATCTGTGAAATCCCTTTTATTAAGATAAAGGTCCAGATATTTCGCTTACGAGAGTTCCTGTACTGCATGTCACTTCCGCTTCTTCTTTCAGAAGTATCCAGTGAGTTTCTCATTTATAACTTCAGTCTATTGAACTGATTATTTCTTCATCTTGCCGTCTTACATAAGGATTTCTAAAAGGCTACTAACTAGCAGGGAATTTTCCACTAAATAGAAGTCCCATGTCTGAGAAATTGGGTAAAAAGAAAAAAGATCAGCGAGTAAATAAAAAAGAATATAAGCAAATAAATAGGCAACTCTACATATTTGAAAACACTATTGTAGATGGAACTATTAGGTATTATTCCATGTTCTCTTAAACATAAAAAACAAGCTTCGCCATAAATGCCAAGAACCATGCAGTGAAGAAAATCCTTTTATTGAAATAGACCTTTTGAAAGATGATTAATCTTCATCTTGAACGATGCTCTAAACACTTTTTACTAATTTTGGAAAAAGAGACCCTCTATTTGGAGTTATTACTGCCTGGGAAACATATATTAAAAACAATGGATTATTCCGTGTTCTCTTAAACATAAAAAACAAGCTTCGCTATAAATACCAAGAACCATGCAGTAAAAAGAGTCCTTTTATTGAAATAGACCTTTTGAAAGATGGTTAATCTTCATCTTGAACGATGCTCTAAACACTTTTTACTAATTTTGGAAAAAGAGACTCTATTTGGAGTTATTACTGCTTGGAAAACATATTAAAAACAATGGCAAGCTGTTTACAACCTTGCAAAATAATAATCTATTAATAGTGTAATAGAATATCTGAAATATATATAGGGTTAATAACAGATGGTCGTCATAGTGTCCGGAGTTTACTTCGAACAGGGGCTCTTAACAAGATTGTTTGAAGATATTTAAGAGGAAATGCTTTGCTCAGCCCAAAAAGCAAATTGCGTAAGAGATACTTAGGGGGAGTACTGTATATAGTTCTCATGTGTCAAGGCTTAGCTCAAAGGGCATGACTATGAGGATGGTTCCTTATCAATGCCAATGATTAAGTCAAAGTTTACTATTTCTTATACAGTGCCTGCAGCGTGGAGCATGCAGGACCCAAAATCAGGTTCCATATTGGACCAAAAAGAAGGATTGTAGTAATTAAAAAAAATTTATAGCAACACAATAAGTCAAAGCAATTAGAAGTGACTTAAATTAGAAATTGAAGGATTATGACTAAAAGAAAAGGGAACAGCTATAAGTATAGGAATTCATTTCTGGTTTTAATGGGAGAAGAGGTTTGGAGAAAAGGTAAAGGAGTGTGGGAATGCGGTTGAGTAAAGAGGTAGATGTGTTGGAATGTGAAGGTGCAGTAGTTGCTCTCGTCGGGAGCAAGGCTGAGACTGGCCGATCCTTGGGGAGCGACGAAGAAAGCAAGCTCTTAAAAATGCTATGATTGAAGTCACCATGCTGATCCTTCTTTTCTGATGGTTGTGTTCCGGACAGCTGCCGGACCTCCTCTCTATAGATGGTCAAAGCTATTGGTATTGTACACACCTTGAGACAGATTAAGCTTGATAGTTGTCGCCAAGCATTCTGGAAAGGAAGCCTTTTTAAAAGATTGACATCAGTGTGAAGGGACAACTGATTAACTAGGCTGCTGGTTCCACTTTACACCATTAGCTCTGTATTCCTTGACCTAAACATTGGGAATGTTTAATATTTAGAAAAAAATAATTAGAGTTCCTTTTAACTCTAGGCATAGACCTTGCGCCTTATCTACAGCATATCAACAAATGTATACAAATAGAATGTAAAGCATCTTAATAAACAGTTGAAATTGTAGAAAATTGGTTGATCATTTACAAGAGATAAAGGATTACTAAGTCTGTTTAACCTAGTTCAAGCAATTTCACTAATATTTTACCATATACTGATTTATTTATATCCTTAGATAGGGGTCTCACGCCATATCATGCACTTGCAGCAGCTTTTCAAACCCCAAATATGAGCTATACTTATATATCACCAGCAAATGGTTGAAGGACAGCCTATCTACCATGGAATCATAAAAGATAGCGATCATCACAATGGGAGTAAGAGGTGAGTATTTGAATATTCATCTGTTTGCTTGTCTGTTCGTCTGACTCATGTAGAGATGTTTGTAATTAATGATGTAATGTCTAATGATAAAATCTACAGTAATTGTGTCTGACTGCACATGCTATATATAATATTCTATCACCTTTCAGCTGCAGAAAGTAGTAGCCTACATTTCAAACAAAGTGTGATAGAAGAAATTAGAGACGATTTACATCTATTTCCATCAGCAATATGTTTTCACAAAACATTCTGCAAAAATGAATCCGCGTTTCTTCATTGAAAGTCCAAGTAATGGCACCATCGGAGAGCGTAACAGCATTAAGTAGCATTTCAATAACTCTACCTTCAGCAGTATCCTCATGTCTGAAAGAATAAGATAGGGATCAAAGATTAATATTCATAGAGCATTCAAAAAGATAAAGATATTGTACAGCGCTGAATAGTTTACAATTAAACTTCGAGTATCTGTTATTCATACCTTGCCATTTTATGAAAATATGTCTGTAGAATTCCAAATCCAGTTCAAGACACAAGCCACGACCATTCATAGTTATAAGATATGCTTCCAAAGCAAAAATGAAAGATAACGTACCATTGATTGAGGTAAGCCTTTCGAGGTAATACTTTATATTACTACCTTTTCCTTGGTGAGTCCTAGCATTCCTTATTAATCTGAAAGCTCTTAAATGATTCTTGTGTAAAATGTCACTCACTAACGTCTGCTTTTGTTAGTTAAGAGTCACTGAGCCCTAACTCTGTTAGTAAAGTGTCATCAAATCCTCTTTTGGTTATCTATGAGTTACCAAATCCTGTTTTTGTTAGTCAAAAGTGGCTAAGTCCTGCCTTTATTAGTAAAGAGTTACCAGGCCTTGATCTGGTTAGTTTCAGAGTCACTCCTTACTTATGTTACTTGTGAGTTGCTAACTTCAGGTTTTGATACTTGGATTTTGTTAATTACACATCACCAAGATCCAAAAGGTCTTATCTAGAAGTCCCCAAGTATAGATTGTCTGTGTTAAGAGTCCTTGCTATACTGATTTGTCTAGTAAAAAGTCACCATATCTTATTTTTGTGAGTCAAAAGTCTCTAAACCCTACTTTTTATATATAAGAGTCACCAAGTCCTGTTTTTATTAGTTAGGAGTCATAAAGTCCTGTTGTTGCTAGTCTATAGACTGCTGGTCCTATTTTTTTTAGTTCGGAGTCACCAAATCCTGCTTTAATTATCTAAGAGTCACAAAGTCCTGCTTTAATCAATTGAGTCACTAAACTCCTTTTGTTAGTGAAGACTCACTAAGCCTATTTTATCTAGTTAATGAGTCCTGCTTTTGTTAGTTAAGATTCACTAAGTCCTTCTTTTACTAGTTAAGAGTCACTAAAATCTTATATTGTTTATTTAGAGTCACTAAAGCTGTGTTTGTTTGCTAAGAACCACCAAGTCTTGCTTTCATTTCTCGTCACTAAAGTCCTGATTTTTTTTAATTTACGGTCACCAAGTCCAGTTTTTGTTAGTTTAGAATAACACAGTGCTACTTTTCTTATTTAAGATTCACCAAGTCCGTCTTTTTTTTTTTTTGGTAAATTATGGTCATTAATGGCTACTTTTGTTACTTAGGTGTCACTTAGTAATACTTTTGTTTGTTAAGAGTAGCAAAGTAATGATTTTATCAGCTAAGAATCATTAAGTGATTATTTTTCTACTTCAGATTCAGAAAATCCCTGCTTTAGTTAGTTTTAAGTCACCAAGTCCTACTTTCGTTAGTTAAGAGTCGCCAAGTTTTGCTTTTATTTGTTAAGAATCATCACAGTCCTGCTTTTGCTAGTTAAGAGTCCCTGAGTCCTGCTTTTGTTAGATAAGAGTCACTGAGTCCTGCTTTTGTTAGTTATGAGTCCCTGAGTCCTGCTTTTGTTAGATAAGAGTCACTGAGTCCTGCTTTTGTTAGTTGAGAGTCCCTGAGTCCTGCTTTTGTTAGATAAGAGTCACTGAGTCCTGCTTTTGTTAGTTGAGAGTCCCTGAGTCCTGCTTTTGTTAGATAAGAGTCACTGAGTCCTGCTTTTGTTAGTTAAGAGTCACTGAGTCCAGCTTTTGTTAGTTAAGAGTCACTGAGTCAGCTTTTGTTAGATAAGAGTCACTGAGTCCAGCTTTTGTTAGTTAAGAGTCACTGAGTCCTGCTTTTGTTAGTTAAGAGTCACTGAGCCCTGCTTTTGTTAGATAAGAGTCACTGAGCCCTGCTTTTGTTAGATAAGAGTCACTGAGCCCTGCTTTTGTTAGCTTAGAGTTGCCAAGTCATTTTTATTAGCTAAGAGCCACTTAAGTCTTGTGCTTGTTAAATTAAAGTCAAGAAAGTCCTGTTTTTTTGTTTAAGAGATAAAAAATCCAATTTTTGTTAGTTAAGTTTTTTTTTTTTTATTAAGAGTCAATCAAGTCTTACAAATGTTATTTAGGAGTGATTAAGTCCTACTTTTGTTTGTTAAGAGTCATAAAGTCTTGCTTATGTTAGTTGAGTCACAGAAGTCTTGTTTTTGTTCATTCAAAATTCGAAATGTACTGCTTTTGTCATTTAATAGACATCAAATATAACTTTCAATAGTTATGAATCACTACAGTCCTGTTGATGTTAGTTCATTCACTAAAAGGCTTTTATTTTGTTAGTTAAGTCTCCAAGTTTTGTTCTTATTGGTTAAGAGTCATTTATTCCAGTTTTCAGTAGTTATGAATCACAAAGTTTGGTTTTACTATTTAAGAGCCACCAAATCCTGGTATATTTAGTTAAGAGTTACCAAGTCCTGCTCTTGTTAGCTAAGACTCACAAAAGTCCTGTTCTTTTGTTAGTTTATAGTCCCAACAGTCCCGCTTTTGCTATTTAAGATTCAACAAGTGCTACTTTTATTAGTTAAGAGTCACTAAAGTCCTGTTTGTGTTAGTTCAGAGTCACTAAAGTGCTTCTTTTGTTACTTAATGGTCGTCATGTCTCACTTTTGTTGTTTGTTAGGAGTCACCAATTCTTTCTTTTGTTAGCATAAGTTAGAAGTCACTAAGTTCTGCTTACAGTAATTAGGAATCACTAGGTCCGGTTTTTGTTAGTTAAGAGCCACCATGTACAGGTTTATTTAACTTTGCTTTCGTTAGTTAAGAAACACCATGTCTTTCTTTTGTAAGTGGAAAGTCATTAAACTTTTTTATTCAAAAGTCATCAATGTCCTTCTTTTGTTAGTAAAGATTCACTTAAGCTCTGAAGATGTTAGTTAAGGGCGTAATTACATTTCTAAAGGTACCCTGACACTTGCACGAATTTGTGGCACGTATTGTCACGACTCGAGTCGTGAACTGGCGTGAACTCGTCGTGAACTGGAGTGAACTCGTCGTGAACCTGTCGTGACATCGTGGCATGTCGTGACGAGAATTTTGAAATGTTCTGAATTTTGGTTACGACAAAATTTCGTGAACGCGGCGTGAACTATGCGTGAACTGTTCGTGACCTCGTCGGGACGATGTGGGAAGTGCGAAAACTATGCATGAACTCGTCGTGAACTTGTCATGCCAGTTCGTGTCAATGTGGACAGGTGAGCTGTGATTCTGAGGTAATTTTTTTTTTTTTTTTTTTTTTTCATTTTCCAGTTCGTGCCACAAAATGTCACGACTTGCAAAAAGTCATGCAAGTGTCAGCCTGGCATAACACTGATCTATATCGCATAGCTGTCACATCTGGCGTGTGATACCAGAGCATTAACCTGTTTAGGGTTGTTTACTGTATGCTTACTCAGAAAATGTTTAGCTGCTAAGTAGGTCATTGCAATGTTTCCTTAATTCAAGTATAGCTATTTTACTAATCACAAGTAAGCTATGAAGGCTTTCTAAGCTGGGTAATTTAATAGTCTTATATATATATATATATATATATATATATATATATATATATATATATATATATATATATAGATATATATATATATATATATATATATATATATATATATATACATAAAACAAAGATCAAGTATGCTGATAGGTAAATGATGAGAAATAAATCTATGTTCAAAACCAAAGTTTATTTATTACCCTATACTTTAATAATAACAATCAGCTCGCTGCCACAGCCTTGTTCCAAATTTGGAGTTGTCTCGTATAGACAAGCGTCACATTCTATTTTCCACTCAAATATGCTTAATGATAACAGGTGAATACTTAACATCCCTTAAGGTACTCGTAAATTATCTGTGCCTGCAATTGTATTTTGAATTATTGATCACAGATGAAAAGCTGTCAATTATTAATTTCACATACGCAATTTATTTTGGGGAATGGAAAGTGAAGAAGGCCTTATTGATATACATAAATTCAAGTTGCGTATCGAATAAAAACTTGTAATTTCTTTGCAGGGATACGATACTATGATCATCCCTGGCAATAGTGTGTGTTGCGACAAAGGAAATTTGAGATTTCGTCCATATTTCATCCATTAGTATAAGATGAGCATCCGGGACACCGGTTAGTCAAATTATGTACACCATTGATTTTAGAGTTTTCGTGTACTTATTTCAGTTTCATTAAAAATATATTTTCAACACATTGAAAGTAATACAAAATATAAGGGCTTTAACTTCGAAATTTTCCCAAAACCTTCATAAAATATTTGTAATGACACATCTAACAATTTTACCGATCATAGTTACAAGCACAGTCACACACATATATAAGACAAGGTAGTAGTTTGGACAGGGCACCAGCCATCCGTTAAGATACTGCCGCTAGAGAGTTATTGGGTTCTTTGACTGGCCAGACAGTATTATATTACATCCCTCTTTCTGGTAACAGCTCATTTTATCCTTTGTCCGCACTTACACCGAATATTCTGACCCATTCTTTCCACATTCTCCTCTGTTCTCATACACCTGCCAGCACTGAGATTACCAAACAATTATTCTTGCCTCAAGGGGCTGATTACTGAACTGCAATTCTTCAGTGGCTACTTTCCTCTTAGTAAAGGCAGAAGAGACTCTTCAGCCATGGTAAGCAGCTCCTCTAGGGGAAGGACACTCCAAAATAAAACCCTTGTTCTCTAGTCTTTGTTGTGCAATAGCCTCTGTAAATTTCCTTTTTCGGGAGCTGCCTTTGTACCAATGCCTCCTCCGTTCCCATCACAAGGGACGCAGTAAAGACTCTATATACCTTGGTGTTGATTACAGTGCAGTAATTGAGATGTACTGATCCCACTATCCCTGGATGGAGAAAATTATTAGAATAGAGATTGTAATAGTCTATTATAGTATAACACGAAGCCAATTATGGTAATGCCTTTCACTCATAATCATCAAGTACGCTAGTACCGATATACAGTAAATTTTGGAACTACTCCGCTCTCATCAGAGGAAATTCAAATAACAGCAACGTGACCAGTATGCTCTGGAAGCTGTAGGCTATTGCTGTATTATCTGTGTCACTGGTATCAGAAACAAATCTTTCAGTGAACAACAATGACCTTTGAATTCATTCATCTCACTATAGGTAGATGATCATTTATTGTTTCCAACAGTTAATAACTGACACTTGCTGTTGTTTCCTGGAACTTAACAATAACCTTAAATATTGAAGAGTATACACTAATATATAGCTACCTTGCTTTTAAAAAACATAATGCATTAGAAAACCAGATGGCTTCATACAATCTTCGAAATGTTCTCTTTTCAACATATTTTAATGTCTTCTTAAAAAGAAAATGTGTATATTTCTATGGACTCCTTAACAATATCTTTCAAGTCCAAATACCTCTTGTCAATTCCTATTTAGCGAGAACCAGAGAATTATGAGCATAAAGATGCGCAACATGAAAGCTAAATGAAATTTCGATCACGTAGTTCAGGTATCAGAGAGAGAGAGAGAGAGAGAGAGAGAGAGAGAGAGAGAGAGAGAGAGAGAGAGACCTTCACAATTGGACAGCCACCAAGTACGTGCTAATGAATCTAATATTTTGACCTTGTATTTCTGTCCCTTAACCGGGTATCTTTTGATACATAAGGTATAGGTTTAAAGATTATTGCTGGGTAACCATTACAGTGCTCGAGTGTTTTACAGTGAGGGTTTTTTCTTGGATTGTATTACAGTAACCCGAAAAGCAGTAAAACCAAGAACACTAAAGATAACCAAAGCGGCGTAGAGATAAAAAAAAGGCTTATTAATAAAAGCATTAACATTTATTGGTAATTATCTGAGAACACCGGCTTTTAAGGTAAATTAGAATTATTTTAAAGAAAAAAATCCCAAGGTAGAATTGTCTACTTCCGTTGAATACGGAATCAACATAAAATAGAGGTCCTGTAGATCCCACGAATAGAGAAACGCACAAATCTACAAATTGCAATGACTTCATCAGTAGGATTCTCTTTCGATTCCCGACAATTCAGTTGGTGTGGGGCCCTTAGAGTATTCGCCAAGAACACAAGGAAAGTTGATACATTAAAGTATAAAAGAAAACAAAAACTACTCGATAACAATGAAGTGACCAAAATATGTTAGGACACATTCTTAGCTATTTCCCTCCAACCATTACGTCAGTCTATTTAAAGGCTTTGCTATTAATTTAGCTTCTTTGATGCCATTCGCACAAATTAAAACATTGCAAGTATGGATCGAGGATAAAATCCTTTGATCCAACTTTGAGCCTTAAACAATTCAATTACGTACGGTACAAAGCAAACTCCGTGAATTATGAAGAAGTTAGTAAATGATTTGATTCATTTAATCTTTTAGCAAAAAAAAAAATAAGTAAAGCGAGAAAATAAATCATAGTTTAATGGGGTATATTTTATCCTTTCAGAGTCTGGGTATCGTTTAAAAGGGTGGTCTTTTAACTATTAAAATATTTTTTAGTTTATTATAACCATCACGGAAATTGGGGATTGGAAATCTAATAAGAATATTTCAAGAATAAAGAAGGTCTTAGTGGATTCCTCCAAAGAAAAATATCTCGCTTGTGGGATTATTTCCATAATTGAATTTCTGAAAAGCCCCTAATCCCCTCTTCATTACAACACTAATCCTACTCACGTGTGTTCAAGTTTAAGGACCAATATCTAAAATCTTTACTTTAGAAACTCGTTGTTGTTGTTTTTTTTTCTTTTGTCTTCTTTCTTATGTGGACTTGATAATGCATAAATGCATGCGTGTTTTTGGTTCTATAATTGTGAACGTGTGCTTGTGCGTGCCAATTGAATTTTATCATTGGGGTTGTGGTGGCCTTATTGGTAACGTCTCTGCTTGGTAAACGCTAGACTGGGGTTCGAGTCCTGCTCAAACTCGTTTGTTTCTTTAGTCGCTGCAACCTCACCATCCTTGTGAGCTAAGGATGGAGGGTTCAGGTCTATCTGCTGAATCATCAGCAGCCATTGCCTGGTCCTCCTTGGTCCTAGCTTGGGTGGAGAGGGGGCTTGGTCGCTGATCATATGTACAGTCTCTAGGGCATTGTCCTGCTTGATAGGGCCAGATCACTGTCCCATGCCTCTGCCATTCATGAGCAGTCTTTAAACCTTTACAGTAGCTATAGTCCATTTCTTTTATCGAGGCAGATTTGCACCGACTCGCAGCGGTGCCCTTTTAGCTCGGAAAAGTTTCCTGATCGCTGATTGGTTAGAATTATCTCGTCCAACCAATCAGCGATCAGGAAACTTTTCCGAGCTAAAAGGGCACCGCTGCGAGTCGGTGCAAATCTGCATCGCTAAAAGAAATTGACTATAGTGCATGATAATTCTGTAGTTGAATTTTAGTTCCCTGGTTCAGTCATTTTGGAATAGGCCTACGAACAAATAAAAGGAGTGCTGATCAGATAACTATGCTCTATATATAATTGTATGCAGTGAACATTTATCATGTAATGGACGAGGGGAGTTGAGTTATAAATGCTAGATGTAAGAACCTGAATGAAAAGGGCTGTTGATATTTAATTTAATAGAACTATTC
>NC_090725.1:12995836-12998336 GCF_036898095.1 Palaemon carinicauda | reverse complement strand
CTTGAAGATATAGAAAAAAAAGTCCTCTCCCTCTTAAAAGAGAGGAAGGGGAAATGCTATCCATCTCGAAGAAAAACAGCAAATTCTTCTCGAAGGAACAGAAATGTTCTACTTTTCGGAAGATTGTGCTGCAATAACGGCCGTTCTGTTCCACTGCAGTATTAGTATCATTTCTTACTTCCTATTCAACGCGTTTAAAGGTCGGTCATGAATGGCAGAGGCAAGGGACAGTGACATTGCCCTGCAATCAGGACAATGCCCTAGAGACTGACCATATATTATATGATCAGCACCCAAGCCTCCTCTCCACCCAAGCTAGGACCAGGGAGGGCCAGGCAGTGGCTGCTGATGACTCAGCAGATAGGCTCCCCCAAACCCCCCAACCTTAGCTCAAAGGATAGTAAGGTTGCAGACACTAATGGCACTAACGAGTCTGAGCGGGACTCGAACCCCCGACTGGGAAACACTAGGCAGAGACGTTACCAATCAGGCCACAGCAACCCTAGAAAGAGTAAAATAAGAAAGGTTTATGTAGAAACACTGAATGTTCTCATTTTGTTACAATGGATTGTGCGTGGAATTATATTGTTCTTGGTCTTTCAAGACATATTATGGTTAAAAGACTCACGAGATTCTGATACATTCCAAGAAATAATATTCCAATGTTGAAAAAGTATCTAAAATCCAAAATAAGTCCAGAAGTAAAATATATCAAAGAAAATATGATTACATGGGTGAGAATTATTGAAATTACTGCTGTAGAAGGCCTCATTATCAACAGCGGTCTTTATGACACTAGTATATTTACAAAGGTTGTTTTATGATAAAGCCGTAATGCTTCTTGTAGTAACAGAAAGAAAGAACTGATGTCTCTTGAAATCCGTTTTCTTTTGCTGTATTTTACCATCTTTCCTTAACTAAATTCATAACAAAATCTGTTCTTTTCAGCTGGACTTATACATATAATGTTTCAAATTTTCTTACAGCCATGTATATCTAAGATACAGAAACCTTTCACTTGTCATTCACATAAAGGCTGGTTAGTATAACAAAGGAATTATCTGGGATTTTCTTTTTTCAAGGTCTTTTCCAAGCGCTATTGCTTCCTCCTTTTCAATCAATTCTTTCTCCTCTTCCAGTATTTGTGTCTTCTGGCTTGAACAAGCGAAGTCTACCACACTGGTACTTCAGTCAAAATGATTATAAGCAGTTTAAAACTACCAATTTATGAACGTTTTTTTTTTTTTTTTTTTTTTTTTTTTGCTTACGAAAGCTATCGAGTTGCTAACGCAATTCAAACACCATGCCCACAGATAGCGATTCTCCAACGTTCCAAGTCTACAACCCTTAAGTCCTAAACCCCAGTACATTTATTAAACATATATGGCAGCCGCTCCAGATTCTATGCTGATATCTCATTAAACTACCTACAAGAAAAAAACTAGATTTTGACCAGATATACACGAACGTATGTCATAGATAACCGAATTGCAGAGATGTTCTTGTTGTATATTAACTATCATAGGTAAATCCATTTGTCTGGGCTCAGAGAAGATGATTAATGAATAAAGGAGAAATTGACTGCTAGCCACACTGTGTTGTCTCAGCCAAGAATAGGGCCTATAAAGAGGATCTTCTTTCTCGGAAAGACATTAATATAACATGTACTTCGTCCGTGTATTGAATATGCTACAGCCGAGTTGCTCCCATTGGCTTTCAAGAGAAAAAGAAAGACTGCCAAAAAGGGAAACTTTCCCTGTACCAACGATCCAAAACGACCGTAACAATCGAAACCTTTTAGGGATATCACATCCCAAGATTTCCAACAGCCGATAATATTCCCCAAAGAGCCTCAAAAGTAGCTTGATCTGAATCAAGAAAACAGTATGCTCATAGCCTGGGTTCCTATACGGGATTGGAGTTTTGTTTGTTCTATGGGATCCTACACAGGATTCGAGTTTTGTTTGTTCTAGTGCTCTTTAAAAAGAATGCCCCACAAATTTCTCTCTCTCTCTCTCTCTCTCTCTCTCTCTCTCTCTCTCTCTCTCTCTCTCTCTCTCTCTCTCTCTCTCTCTGTGGGAGTAGAGACATTCAAAATTTTTAAAGGAATAACAAATGTAGATTGCAACAATCTATTCGCGCTTGGCACAATTCATTCCATAGGTAACAGATACAAATTGAATTGAAAAGATACAACACCACTCAGTGTGGTAATTTCTTTACATGCAAAATATCAAATACTTGGAATAGACCTCCAGCGGATGTAGTAAACATTAACATGGTTAACAAGTTCATGAATAAGTTAGACATGATCATAAGAACTCTCTAAATGCTTAATATAAATCGTTCTACCAAAAAGCAAATGGAGTCTCCGCAGAAGGACTAAAAAGTCTTTGAGACATCCAAAATCCTTGTAACTCCTTGTAACTCTCTCTCTCTCTCTCTCTCTCTCTCTCTCTCTCTCTCTCTCTCTCTCTCTCTCTCTCTCTCTCTCACACAC
>NC_090725.1:12980836-12993336 GCF_036898095.1 Palaemon carinicauda | reverse complement strand
AGTCCCTGGTAGAAGATCTACAGTATACGAGTATCATGGGTGAGAACAGTGCATCAACCTGGAATTTCTCCGTAAAGGTCCAAGAAAGAATTAATAATTTTTTGGAGTTCCTGTGTCTGAAGAAAAGAAAGATGATGAAAAGAGTAGTTCAAGTCTTTTAAAGCAGCACAACTATCTACTGAACGGCAAGAATAAACAAATTCATGTCCACTTCCCTCAGGTCTCTGAAACCTAATAAAATCAGTGCATAAAATATTGTCTCCATAAGCAGTTTCAGAGTTCCTCGAATCATCGAATGATACCTTTTGAGCAAATTTACATGGATAATATAAGTAAAGTGTTTCCCATCTATCATGAGTTTCAATTGCATGTGCATTGTTATTAAAATTTGTGTAACCTTATATGAACCAAAGAATTTAGATGTAAAGGATGACCCATGGATAGGAAAATATGCCAACACAAAATCCCCTGTATTAGATTTTCTAATTATGGCTTTCCAATCATGAAAGTCTCTCATCCTCATCCGAGCTTTACATAAATTTTCACTGGCTACTTTACGGACTTAGGAAAGGGTTTCTTTTAATTAATCCAACTATTGCTGTACAGTTACAGTCTGCTTAGAGCTATGAGGTTTCAGTCCTTTATCTTTTATTAATGCTGGGGCTCTCTTAATAATCGCCCATGAACAATCTGAAAAGGCGAGACACCAAACAATTCTTGAGATGACTCACCTATGATAAACAACAAATATTCAATTCTCTCATCCCAATCTAGATTAATTTGTTAACGAAACTTCCCCAATATGCTTTTAAAGGTTTGGTAACATCGTTCTAGGACTCCCAGAGATTCTGGATGATAAACGATGATTTACATTCAACTCATTAAGCATTCTAAAAAAGGAATTACTTGTGAAATTGGAACCACGATAGGCCTGGAAATCCTTTGTGATCTCATAAGTAGGAGAAAAACTTGAAAGGCGTTTTGCAATATTTTTGACATATATTTTAGGAGGAATTACCTCTGGAAAACGGTTGTTGGAACACAGAAGATCAATAAATACTGGTTACCACCTATAATCTTGGGTAAAGGTCCAACACAGTCTATTACTAATTTCTCAAATGGCTCATGTTGACCTCATACAGACTGTAAGGGGCCTTTAGGAATTACTTGTTTAAGTTTAAAGGCCACTCATGAATGGCAGAGGCAAGGGACAGTGACAGTGCCCTATCAAGCAGGATAATTCCCTAGAGACTAACCATATATACATACGACCAGTTGCCAAGGCCCCTCTCTACCCAAGCTAGGACCAAAGAGGACTAGGCAATGGCTGCTGATGACTCAGCTGATAGACCTATATGCTCCCCCAAAACCTCCCATCCTTAGCTCACAAGGATAGTGAGGTTGCAGCGACCAAATGAACTAATAAGTTTGAGCGGGACTCGAACCCCGGTCTGGCGAGCACCAGTCACGGATGATACTACATAGGCCACCACAACCCTATATGACATGTCTTTTTGAATTCTGTTACACCCTTCCTTAAATTGGGCCAAAAAGATTATAAAATATCTTGTAATACGTTTTATAGTTTCCCAAGATTTCCATTATACGAGTATCCTACGTACTGAAGTATAGTGACAACAATTTGATGTTTTTTCACTCCGCATGTCAAGATTTGAATGTTTCGGAGAACGGTAAAAGTGTTTTAAGATATCGTTATTATGATAAAAAGAAGGAAATTTATTCAAAAGATTCAGGTCAATAGACCTATCATACAAACAAGACAAAGATTGGTCAGACATCTGAGTAACTATAAGTTTATCTCAAGACAGTACTGAAAGGATCCCTTTCCACTTCAACTTGAAGGACATTTATTTTTTCTCCAGCTTTGGACCGAATAAGTAAATGTGTTGGGGCTTGGTAGCTATCTACTTTCTTATCATTCATTTTGGTATCAGAGACAATCATATTTGGAATGATGATTTTCCCCGCTAAATCATTACTTGGTAACAATGCAACCCCTTCTAATAGCAATTCTTTATTTATCACCCCTATAGTCCATTTCTTTAATCGAGGCACATTTGCACCGACTCGCAGCGGTGCCCTTTTAGCTCGGAAAAGTTTCCTGATCGCTGATTGGTTAGAATTATCTCGTCCAACCAATCAGCGATCAGAAAACTTTTCAAAGCTAAAAGGGCACCGCTGCGAGTCTGATTGGTTAGAATTATCTCGTCCAACCAATCAGCGATCAGGAACTTTTTCCGAGCTAAAAGGGCACCGCTGCGAGTCGGTGCAAATCTGCATCGCTAAAAGAAATTGACTATAGTTCAGCTTTTCTTTTGACAAGCAGACAACCGAGATAGATATTGGCAAGGGGAATTTATGATATTTCAGTTTCATCTTTCACAACAACCTTCTCCCCAGTTAGACTTTTCTTGAAACAAAGTAAAGCCTTGCTATACAACCAAGTTAAAGTGTGACCCAGTGTCTCGTAATATAGTGACATAATGCACGGGCCCTTCCTCTCACAGGCCTATTAACCCTTCAGACTTAAAGTCCTCAAACACATCAGATACATTTGCACATACTAGCGAAACAGATTTACTCAGGAGTGTTGAAAAGCTTACATTAGGTTGCATAAAAGAATTACGGAATGTTCAAAATCCTTCACATTTAGGTTCTTTACAATTACAAATTGTATGTCCCTCTCTCTTACAATAATCGGGTGGTTGAATTATTAGAACATCAAAAGTTCACAGTTGGAGCAAATGCTTTTTTGTTGACCAGGCGGACATGAGTCTTTTTATAGTTTATTTATGACATATTTGTTTTTGATGTTGTTAATAGTTTATATATGACATGTCTATTTTGACGTTGTTACTTATTTTAGAATGGTTTATTGTTAATTTGTTCTCTTCATTTATTTATTTCCTTATTTCCTTTCCTCACTGGGCTATTCTTCCCAGTAGGAGCCCCTGGGCTTATAGCATCTTGCTTTTCCAACTAGGGTTGTAGCTTGGATAATAATAATAATAATAATAATAATAATAATAATAATAATAATAATTCAACATTGTCAAACACTTGGGAACAATCATCCGAAATCTGTTGGGGTTTTACTGAAATTGGTCTTACAAAAGTCTCAGCTAGTTTGTTATGAACAAATATATGGACTAATGAATAAGTATCAGCCAAGGATTCAGCCTTCAATAAATTCTTCTCTTGCCTATCTTCAATATATAGTATTACATTAAAGGAAATTATATTTTTAAATTCTTCAAAAATACACTAAATTCATTAGTTCATCGAAAGTAGTTACTTCAGCGCACTTAAGCCATTGATTAAATGCATTATTTTACGGCCGGTTTTCATTCTTAAAAGTTTTTTATATATGTATGCGAAAACTATTAAATTCATTGCCGTATGTTGGTATTGGTCGAGTTTGAATATATAGGCTACTATAGTCTTCCTCTTAAGATTGCCCGGAGCTTCTCTCCGGACAGGGGCTTTTTGACGGTGCGTCTAGCCCCTAGGTGGTTGACTATAGTCAATTCTTTTTAGTGAGGCAGATTTGCATCGACTCGCAGCGGTGCCCTTTTAACCTTGGAAAAGTTTCCTGATCGCTGATTGGTTAGAACATTCTTGTCCAACCATTCAGCGATCAGGAAACTTTTCCGAGCTAAAAGGGTACCCCTGCGAGTCGGTGCAAAATGCGCCTCATTAAAAGAAATTGACACTAGTTATATATAACTGTGGTTGGTCACAAAACGGGTCGTTCAGATTTAGAGCCAGGGAGTAGTAAAGGACGTAATGACCAAAAAAGAAAAAAAAAAAAAAAAAAAAAAAGCTATAAGGGTAAGACCTTTTTGAGCCACCTCCACTGAAGACAAAGCACTTATTGGGGCAAAATACATTATATACAATAGTATCGTATAGAACAATCGTATTTATGTATGTACACGTGATAGCTGAAAATATGGTAGGAGGCACAATAAATATAAATCAACTAGATAAAACATACTCTAATGAGGAAACCTCAGGTACCAATAAAACTATCATTGTAGTGTGGGCAAAGAAATTTCTAGATAACGAACGAAAAACATAAAAGAAACATAAATAGAAATCCGATTCAAATAAACTTTATTATTATTATTATTATTATTATTATTATTATTATTATTATTATTATTATTATTATTATTATTATTATTATCTTTGTTGTTGTTATTATTATTATTATTATTATTATTATTATTATTATTATTATTATTTGCGAAGCTATAACCGTAGTTGGAACAGCAGGATACTATAAGCCCAAGGGCTCCAACAGGGAAAAATAGCCCAGTGAAGAAAGGAAACAAAGAATAAACCACAAGAGAAGTAATGAACAACCAAACTAAAATATTTTAAAGACAGCACAACATTAAACTGGAACTTCCATATATGAACTACAAAAACTTGAAAAAAATAGAGAAACAAGATTAAATAAGATGTCCGGGTGTACCCTCAAGCAATAGAACAATAACCCAAGACAGTGGAAGCGGAAACACGAGCCAATTATGCTACATCCTGAAACTTATTGAAGATTCACCCTTAAAACTGCTGTTACCTTCATGGTCGACAATATTTCGCTCACTCGAATTAATCCATTGGGTAAATCCCACATCTATTTCAGATGGATTCGTAAATTGATAGTTGTGACAAGTGAGTCCCATTTTATGACTGCGATCCATCAAAACGTATTGCCTCCTTTCTTTCAATGGCGGACCCATCATGCCTCCAATGACCGATGGATCTTCTGGAATAAGATGCTGATCCAACGTGTCTGTTTCAGTCATGTTTCCGTTTTGTGGAATTTCACCTCAATATTCAAAGACTGTTCATTGCTGGGACATAAGCATAATAAGAGAAAAAAAGTTCAAGTTGAAAACTGGTGAGTAAATTAAAAGACTTGAAAGGAGATATGTTGTCAGCCTATAGTCAATTTCTTTTAGCGATGCAGATTTGCACCGACTCGCAGCGGTGCCCTTTTAGCTCGGAAAAGTTTCCTGATCGCTGATTGGTTGGACGAGCCAATCAGCGATCAGGAAACTTTTCCGAGCTAAAAGGGCACCGCTGCGAGTCGGTGCAAATCTGCCTCGATAAAAGAAATGGACTATAGGAGAGTAAATTGAACGGGATTTGCGAGTAGGTATCAATGTACAGGGTTTCAGGTGCTAGTCTTCATCAGCGAAAGGGTCAGGGTTCAAATTGTAGATCGGGGAATTTAGGCCCTCCTCAAAATCCTATTGTGCATCTTTTGAATTCCTCAGCGAAGTTTGTACCAGGCAGTTAGCTGAATGTGGTAGTTCATAGCGTGAGTCATGTAGAAACTGTGAGGCTGGAATAATCTTCCTATTCGGGTAGTTGAATCAGTAGAACTTCAAAAGTTCAAAGTTGGAGTAAATGCTTTTTTGTTGACCAGGCGGACATGGGTCTTTTTATAGTTTATTTATGACATATTTGTTTTTGATGTTGTTAATAGTTTATATATGACATGTCTGTTTTGACGTTGTTACTTATTTTAGAATGATTTATTGTTCATTTGTTCTCTTCATTTATTTATTTCCTTATTTCTTTTCCTCACTGGGCTATTTTTCCCTGTTGGAGCCCCTGGGCTTATAGCATCTTGCGTTTCCAACCAGGGTTGTAGCTTGGATAGTAATAATAATAATAATAATAATAGCAGTTCCCCCTCCATGAACAACCTTTGTGATAAAGGGAAAAAGAAAGTAGCTACTATATAAGGATATTAGGCATAATTGAAACCAAGAAGTTGGCTGGTGGAATAGTGAGTGTCACTTTGCATGAAGGAAAAATGGAATCTGTTGATTCGTAAAGGCCTTTGGAAGTATAAACAACGATTGGTGGCCGGCCTATAAGGACAGTGCATCTCGGTTCTCTTTCCAAACTAAACTACACTCACTTAGCTAAATCCAAAGAGTCGTGAAATTCCTCGGCTCGTTCGTAATGACCCTTCTGATTGATTCACTGCTGAAGGAAGGCAGGTGCAGTGTCTTGTTCCTTATAGGTTTAGAATCCATTTCTCATAGCTTAGCCACCTGTTACTCAAGATGGGAAGATGAGAAAATTCTCATTACTTTAAAACTGAGTAAAGATTTATTCACAGTGAGTACAAGTAGAGAGATAATGTCTAAAGCTTTATACAATTTTTACTCATTTCCTTTCAACACTTGGGATGTAATGAATAGAACTGAGCACTTTTTATCATTATTATTATTATTATTATTATTATTATTATTATTATTATTATTACTACTATCCAAGCTATAACCCTAGTTGGAAAAGCAAGATGCTATAAGCCCAGGGGCCCCAATAGGGAAAAATAGCCCAGTGAGGAAAGGAAATAAGGAAATAAATAAATGAAGAGAACAAATTAACAATAAATCATTCTAAAAAAGGCAACAACGTCAAAACAGATATGTCATATATAAACTATTAACAACGTCAAGGAGGGCCAGGCTGCTTGACGCCATGTAAGAAACTCTTCTGAAGACGCAAACGCCTTACACATATTTGAGAAGTTCAACACCATAAGAGAGAAATAATTATTTGCGTAAATACATTACCTACATATTACTTACCTTAACTTTTCCTGGTAGATAGACGGAGTATAGAATATAAGGGTGAGACAATTATAGGCCTACTAATTAAAGGTTAAGTTTTCTTCTTTACTTTTGAATAACCAGTGTCCGGTCCGCAATCTAAAAAAATGGAGGTGAGAAGTTTTACAGAATATCCATTAAACCTTGAGATCGACAATAAACCGTTATAAAACAAATACATGACGGCTATATATTACACAATAAAAGTTGTAGGCTTCTAAGATTTCATTCCATGTTTCCTTTCCTTACTGGGCTATTTTCTCTTTTGGGGCCACCGAGCTTATAGCATCCTGCTTTGCCAACTAGGGTTGTAGCTTAGCTAATAATAATAATAATAATAATAATAATAATAATAATAATAATATCAAAAGAAATGTGGCATCGCTCGATGCTCATCCATTTAGACGGGAAATTAAGACACACACTCTCTCTCTCTCTCTCTCTCTCTCTCTCTCTCTCTCTCTCTCTCTCTCTCTCTCTCTCTCTCTCTCTCTCTCTCTCTCTTTTATTTTTCCCATGCACCGTTGGGTGCGGGAACACTCCTAGTCTAGGATTATCCAAAAAATAAAGCAAAATAAAATTCAGTTAAAATTAAAAAATGAAAAGTAATATGGTCCTACATTCGATGCAGATAATCCAGAACTATTATGAATAGTTGAACACTGGAGAATTGCATTCAAAGTATAAACACTTCACGTGATGGAAAATTGTTTTTTATCATTTAATTGGTTGCAATGAAATTATCCTTACGTCCAAAGTAAACAAAAACAACCAATTTGTTCCTAAAACTCGAGCATGTGAAAAACAAACAACTAAATATTGATTAGATTCATTATTCAGGAATTTTATATCAAATCTGACGTAAGAGCAAGATAAACTATAACAAGGTATTTATTCATAACATCAATTCGGGTTTTTGAAAAGACGAGAACTTTCATTTCGGGTAAAACAACACCAAGACTAATATTTATTCTAAGTAATTGCCCCCGGACAAGCTGAGGGACATCATCATGAATCAAACAGGTCTTATTTGTGTGAACACGTAAGTTCTCTATCAAGAGTTCTGTTATATCCAATCATGCCATATGCACAGTTTATTTTTATATATATTTAGGGTTGTGGTGGCCGACGTGGTAACGTTCCTGACTGGTGAACCCCAGGCTGGGGTTCGAGCCCCGCTCAAACTCGTTAGTTTCTTTGGTCGCTGCAACCTTACCATCCTTGTGAGCTAAGGATTGGCGGGTTTAGGGAAGGCTATAGTTCTATCTGCTGAGTCACAAGCAGCCTGGCCCTCCTTGATCCTAGCTTGGGTGGGGAGGGGGCATGGGTCTCTAGGGTATTGACCTGCTTGATAGGGCAATGTCACTGTCCCTTGTCTCTGCCATTTATGAGCGACCTTTAAATTTTCAAACAGAAAAAAATACGGCTTCCATAAAACTGCTTTAAGAACAAAAAAAAAAAAAAAAAAAAGATTGCTGTATGGTCATGCTCTGCTTCTTAGAAAACGGTCTACAGTAAATATGACATATTGATTATCGTTTGAAACCAATGAGGCTAAATATCTAACTTCCTGGTGTCCACACATTACACTCTGCCTCTCCCAATACCTCACTCCCGCTCAAAAAGCAAGAACATGTTAATACCATGAAGTATATGACAGCGCCTAACCCAGGGGTGGGGAACCCTTTTTTGGATGACGGCCATCTTGCAATTACTCAATGCTCCTTAAGGCCGCATTTAATTTTGTTGGTTATTTTATCCTCCAAGTCATTTATTATTAATCTAAAGAAAGAGTAACTGGTTTATAAAAATTTAAAGCATTACAACTTCAAATATTTGAATTAAGTACTTTTTATATAAGTAATCAGCAAATGAATTATATTGAAAACTAATTTTTAAAATACTGTATTTCATTCAAGTTTGGGTAGTTTTCAAACTACCGTAAGTAAATGCATAATATCGAAAGCATGTAATTTTCAAATTACTTTAGTTAAGCAAGTAGGTTCTTTGTATTGAAGTGATAAATAAAATATTATTAACCTTTTGGAAAAGATAGCTTATGAATATCAACAATATAACCTTTTCAAATATTTTATATTCGCAAATAAGTACTTTTTAAATAATCACATCTCATAAAAATGCAACATCCCAGTAAAAGATTTTAACTGTTTAAACACACTTAGCTGTTTTCATTGAAAAATCAATTATTTGCTTTCTTAAGATGTTCAATAAATCCCTAGTTTTTAGCCATCATAGCTGGAACACCATCAGAGCATAAATTATTATAATAAGGAAGTAAAATTTAGTACTCCTTTGTGACATTGCTTATTGAAGTTGTTAAAATGTCTGTTCCTCTTGTCATTGTGTTAAGGTTACCTAATGGAAGCTGTTTTTCATACAATCAAAACTCATCAGTGAAAGCACAAAACAGGAACTCTCTCGTCCATCATTCGTTAAATCACTCACTCACTGTGACTAGCAGTTTTTCCTTGTCAGCTACAACAGCTGTTGCAGCTGACAAGGAAAAACTGCTAGTTGTATTAAGTTAAGATTCATTGAATTCAAGGAAAAATTGCTTCCATTCTCCGGGAGGTACATCACTGAACACAACTTCCCTGTTGTCTGTGAGTACATATTTGTATGTGTGTACATACAGTAGAATTATTTCAAACACAATATTCAGTGTCAGAGCAGAAATCTACTACACATAATGTACATATATCAAAGGCCATAGAAGGCCGCACTTGATGGTCCAGAAGGCCTTATGCAGATTCCCCATCCCTGACTCTAACTTTTAACATATTCATAGATACCGTTCGCCGTTTCTTTTTGTAATACAATTTCTGAAAAAATCTGAAAATACCTTTCTAGTTTGGAATGCATTAAAAATCACCGCAAAAAAAAAAAAAATCATTAAGTAAGAAATTGATTATAGAGCATTAAACATTATTGCATGAATTCTAGTGCCATAATTAATTTCTGTGTTATTTTTATACAATTAAATGTTAAAAAGTTACATAGTTGTAAGCTACACGAACAGCTTAATATAATGTAGAGAAAAATTTTCACATGTAACAGACAAGCTAATCACATGATCTGAGGATTATTATTATTATTATTATTATTATTATTATTATTATTATTATTATTATTATTATTATTATTACTATTATTTTTGCTAAGCTACAACCCTAGTTGGATAAGCAGTATGCTATAAGCCCAGGGGATCCAACAGGGACACATAGCCCAGTGATGAAAGGAAATAAGAAATAAATAAACTATAAGAAAAGTAATGAACAACTAATACAAAATATTATGAGAACAGTAGTAACATTAAAAGAGATCTTGCATAAATAATCTATAAAAACTTCGGAAAAAAGGAACGGAAAAAAGATAGAATAGTGTACCCAAGTGTATTCTCAAGCAAGAGAACTCTACCCCAAGACATTGAAAGACCATGGTACAGAGGCTATGGCACTACCTGAGACTAGAGAACAATGATTTGAGTTTTGGAATGTCCTTCTCTTAGAAAAGCTGCTTACCATAGCTAAACAGTCTCTTCTATCCTTACCAATTACAGTACGTTAGTTAAGCCCTTGGGTGAAGAAGAATTGTTTGGTAATCTCAGTGTTATCAGGTGTATGAAGAGTTGAAAACAGAGGTGTACAGCCCGTGTTCCATACACACTCATATACTGTAACCTTATTGTTTTTTTATATCTTGCTCTCCCCCACACTGACAATATAAACCTGTTTAAGCTTACTATCTCATGTTTTAAACTGTTTGAATTCTGTCATTCTTGGTCTCAACTGTCTGCATAAAAGCTCGTTTTGTTAAATAAACCTAACTTGTAGTCATCTCGCCGTTCTTTTAACACATAACAACTACCTTGCAAATTGGTGTCCACTGGAGTAACTGCTCTTTTCCACCTTTTTAGACCACCCATTCGCCATACCCCTTTTCACTATGCCACCCACCGAACCTGACTCTTCAACACAAGCTGTCTCAGTGTAACTATCACCCTTCACCAGCGGAGAAGCGTTCACTTGGTTCAAGCACGCCGAAGTTCGGTTTTGCATAAATGGTGTGACTCTCTGAATCTGCAGAGCAAACTATGACCTCGCGGTGATCCACAAGGACACTTTCACAGAAATTTCCAATTGCCTTTGCGACCAGGGGGACGCCTTCATAAATTATGACGCCCTTAAAAAATACCTCCTTGAGCAGTACTCATCATCACAAGCCGCCTGTATAGCCAACTTTTTAGGCTCTTTCAACAGCCGTTAGGGCACTTAAAGGCCTCGCTCACCCTCACCCTCGCTTGCAACCTGCCACAGACAGTTTCTCCTCATCAAGTGAAACTACTTTGGGAAATTTGGGTACAATGCCTACACTAACCTGTACATGCCGCCATCTTTTCTATTTACATGATGCAGGTATGTGCGTGAGGGTTTTGACATCCACAGAGATACAGGCACTTCACTATGTGGCAATTACAAAAATCAAATAGATCACTTAGCATAAATAAAGAGAGAAGGAGGACTCTGAGAAATGTAAGAGGCTACAGAGGTGCAGATATTGGTAAAGATCACCAGCTCCTCATTGCCACACTAGTTAAAACTGAGAGCACCCAACAAAAATGGAGATAGAATACCTAGGTATGATATAATTAATCTGCTAGAAGATGAGCACAGAGGAACCTTTGCAACTGAATGTAGGGATCGATTTGCAGTCTTGGAGACTTTAATAGACGAAAAGCAGACAATTAAAGAAGAATGGTGTGTTATCAAGAACATATATCAGTCAATTGGTAGTGAAGTTTTGCTAAATTCCTGTCACCAATCAAGTCCAATCCTTCTCCTCCATCTCCAACTGTTCTATGCATTACAAAATCCATGAGGAGGATAAACAACATAGGTGACAACACATTCCCTTGGAGAACTCCACTGTTCACTGGATATTCATTTGATAAGACTCCATTACTATTAACTTTCCACTTGCTATACTCATGAACAGACTTAATCAAATTTACATATTTAATAGGAATTCAATAATAACGCAGGACTCTCCACAAAATTGGCCGGTGCACACTATCAAAGGCTTTTTCATAGTCCAGAAATGCCATCAAAATGGGATACCTACATATTATATATATATATATATATATATATATATAGAGAGAGAGAGAGAGAGAGAGAGAGAGAGAGAGAGAGAGAGAGAGATAATATACAGTATATATATATATATATATATATATATATATATGCATATATATATATATATATATATATATATATATATATATAAAGAGAGAGAGATAAATATATTCAAATATACCTATATATATATATATATTTATTATATATATATATATATATATATATATAGAGAGAGAGAGAGAGAGAGAGAGAGAGAGAGAGAGAGAGAGAGAGAGAGAGAGAGAGAGAGAGAGAGAGAGAGAGAGAGAGAGAGAGAGAGAGAGAATATTTAGATGACTGGAGAGAATATTTAGACAGTAAAGCAGACGAGGTTGACAAAGCTATGAATTCAGGGAGTGGGTATGGTGTAAGAATTGTTCATAGAATTATTAATGAAATCTCCTCGGGGCAAAGAAGAAGAAGCATATTCCCATCCGAAAGAGAGATGGATGTGTTATAAAAACCTAAGTTGAAGAAAGGCAACGTTGGATGGAAGACTTTAGTGAGGTCATGAATAGGAGATATGAAGGGAATAATTTAATTGATATACCTGAAGCTGGTGAAGACCTTGATGTACCCATGAATGAATTCAGTGTCTTTGAAGTCGAAGCTATTCTTAAAAAATTTAGAGATGGAAAGC